>NC_048568.1:14527500-14630000 GCF_013265735.2 Oncorhynchus mykiss | reverse complement strand
TAATCGCATTACCTCACTGCCAGGCAGCAGTAAAAAGCTGACCGAATACACATACGAGGCCTACTGATGAGAGCAACAACAGCCCACTGATATCCCCCCACACCCCTAGTGCTGCCTATGATGTGGTTAGGGCAGGCGTTTAAGGATAGAGTCCCATGTCTGCTATGGTCCCGGATGTGGTAGAGAGAGCTCGGCTGGTCCGTCTGTCGTCTGTCTGTCTGTCACGTCAACCTCCCCTCAGCCTGGAGGTATGTCTGTGGCTCAGTCAGTCAGTGGGATTTGCAGCCAGCAGACGGATTTACCAGCAGCGAGCGGTAGACGCGGCTGGCCACCTCCACCTCTGTGTGTGTTATTAACACAGCGTGTCTCCTATTGATTAGACCCAGCAATAATCAAACAGCGCAGAAGAGAGCTGCTCACTCAGACAATTAACCATCCAGCAGTGGCCTGTCAGAAGGTGGGAGATGAAAACACTCGCGCGGAGCAGGCTGGGTGAACCGGCGCGGCACGGCACCTGCAGTAGTAAGGTGGAGCTCCTCAGACAGGTGCCAGTACCAGAGAGGAGAGGTGGCTGGTTTCTGTTTTCAAAATGGCACCCTATTCCCTGTATACAGGTTCCCGGGTCCAAAGTGGTGCACTATAAAAAAAGGGAATAGGCTGCTATTTGTGACGCAGCATCCAGTGACCAGGGGGCAGGGAGATCCTGGACTCCCTCTGGTGGAGTGACCTTGGCATGGCCGGAGGAAGAGGAGACCGCAACTAGAAAGCCCAACACCAATCAAAACCGACAGCACATAGTCCTACACACACACACACACACACACACCTGTCTGCAGCACCGTCTCAGATTCAGCCGAGCTCACCTTGAGGCGAGGCAACCCAGAGGCCAGGCTACAGTGGCTGTGTAGTCACATTCAACTCCCCTGTGCTAATGAATCCACCATCCATCACACAGATATGCGGCCCGCCAAAAAATATCAACGTGGCCACCCCACCAAGGTTCCATCTCACTCAGGCACTGCAGACATTTCCTTCTCCTTCTACCAGATCCACAAAATGCTGCCATTAACTCAGCTGAAACTAATCACCTGGCAAAGATGAGGGTAAATGTTACCCTGGAAGTCAATTGACAAACTGAAATAAAGGCTTTGCTGTGAGGCTGTGATTGCCTTTTCTGTTCACTGAAACCTGTCTAAGGTGAAGTCTGAGGGCTAGGTGGGCACACCACTACAGTACAAACACCAGGGTGTCACCTAACTCCACCTGGGCGACAGAAAAGGATGGCAGGGACAATGACTAGTGCTGCAGCCCCACATTTCTGCCCTCGGCGGTGGCGACGCATTCAAAATGCCACCGTAGAACCGGAGGGAGCTATTAAAGCCATCAATCACCCAGGCCCAGGCGCTGCAGCAAGGGCATCTGTGTACTGTACAGAAAAACCTAAGGAGAGAGAGAGAAGAGAGAGAAGAGAGAAAGAAAAAGAGAGAAGAGAGAGAAAGAGAGGAAGAGGGAGCCGAGAGAGCAATCTGAGAGAGCGAGGGAAAGAGAGCACTCAGGAAAAACCTCCCCTCATACAAGACAAAAGGCACACAGTTCAGCTACAGGCCAGACTAAAAAAGGTAGGCCTAGAACAGTTCAGCTACAGGTTAAAGATGTAAGGTGTCTGCATGCTTCCCAGTTGAAACAGTTCAGAAGAGTTTGTGGATATATTATGACGACGTTGTGGCCTTTTTGTTCGTTTTGGACTTTGGTACGTTTTTTTTTCTTCCCCCGGCTGTTCGGGCACAACATTTTTTCTTGAAGTTGGTAGCCGAAGTCTACGCGCCTTCGTCGGTGATTGGTCAACAGTAAGGATTCTTCAATAAAGTCTTTGTTGTCATTCAACGAGAGACAACTCGTTTTCATGCACATTTTTTCATTGAGAAACACTGCACCAAACCTCTTAGCTATGGGGTAAAGGCTAAAAGGTTTATCGCCTTGGCCACAGTACAGACTATTCCATTCTGCTTTATGTGAGAGGCTATAGGGCTAACTCAGCTATGCGGTAAAGGCATTAGCTACAGTACAGTTATAGATTGAAAGTTCATTGTGATATAAACCTACCACCCCCAGTAACCGTTCAGACACAAGCTAGAAGCAGCAGCAGCAGGTGATCGTCATCATCACCCAGAGAAAGGGGTGGGGCCCATTCTTCAGCTTTAATGCACTGTAAATCCTCCATAGAGGCCACCTGTAGTATTAAAGAATTCAACGGACAAAAACAACCTCACTGATTTTCACCCGTTGCATGGAGGAGGGGGGGAGAGTTTTCTAAGCTTTCAAAGTCCATCATGTGCCTGCGGAACTCTCTGAAACCAGATAGCACTCCTGGAATTCCTGGCTTGATGTGAGGCCCCTACGACAGAGACACGGCATGGCATGGAGCTGCTTCTTCACGGCCACAAAGACACGACGAGGTGCCATTACTGTCTCCCATTACTCATGAGAGGGGCACTGATTGGACCACCTTGACGTACTAGGGAGGGAAAGCCCAAAGAGATGGAATGCATGACAAACAAAAGAACGACAGGCTTTTGTTCATGGTTAATGAGACCTGGACAGGCTGAGAGGGGCGTGTGTGTGTGTGTCTTCACTGGAAACCCCCCAACGGAAGGGCTTTTAAAAAGACCCGGGGCCCCAGTGTCTTGTGACAATAACATCACAGCCTCAGGATTATCAGGGGCCAGGGTTCATGCTGCTCTCTGCATTCACAGCAAACTCCTCTCTCACAGAGCAAGGCATTCCTCCCTTGGCATCAAAACTAGTCGAAATTGGAATGAGCCTGGAAGGGAATGGATTCAACTGAGGGTAAAGGGACTAGGCCCACAAAAGACAGCCAGCCATGTGGCTACAAAACATGAGAAATAAGTGGATAGCCGTATCCATGTTAAACTAGCCTAAAAAGAAACACAGGCCTAGGTTACATCTTGAGAATGCTCGAGAGTCCCAAACAATAAAAATAAAATTTAAAAAAGGGAGGTAGCAAATCAAAAGAAAAATGACCTTTTGACTAATGAGACACCCAGTCTTTGAATCCCCCATTATCCTGTTAATGGTTCCAGGAGGAATTCCTTTAGACAGCATTAGAGTTCCCCTGGTGAGAGGTAAAGGGGGAGGAAGGAGGCAGGGGCCAGGAGGAGAGAGGGCTGGAGGGAGGCCCCGTGTTTTATCCCTCGCCGCTGTTCGCTGCTTGACCCCTCATTCAGGTCAATTGGTCATGCAAGTTTCCCCTCCCCTGCACACACACACACACAAACACGTGCACACGCACGCAAACACACAGCCGAGCAAAACAAACACACACAAAAAAAAAAAAAAAAAACAGTTCCTGGCTGCCTCTCCCAGGCATCGAGGCAGTGAGAATGCCTGCTGGATCTAGTAAATCTAGCCTTGCTAGACATCAAGCAGGATCAATGCTGCCAGAGCTCAAAGACTGCAGCAAACTGCAACTCCCAGCCGTGTGGGAGAGACTGTATTTACCATGCATGGAAACTTCAATCAAGCCTGCCAGTGCTGCTGGAGCTGGCTGCTGCTGGCCTCTTACATATGCAATGAATTACTGATTACCACTGCATATTGTGCCCAAGCACTATCATTTGGCCTAAATGAGCAACGATTGAGCGCGCGGAAAAGCAACAGAAACCATGAAACGAACGACATCAGCGTCTCCAGCGTTCCGTCATGCACATGGGTCCCTGACGGACGTAGACAGGTAGCAAAGGCCTATAGAGGAGTGCATTACAGCATGTGCTGTGCAACCAGACAGCAGCACACCACTAGAACGCCGTGCTCTATTAGGGCCGGGACTGGGCCTCAGGGGCTGGCCAACGAAGAGCAAGCAGCCTAAGTGAAAACAGGAAGTGTGGTGTCGAGTGACAGAGGGCAGAATGGTGTGTCTCTCGTGTCTGCTCTGTGCACATGGCCCGTGTCAGGAGAGGACAGGGAGGGGTTAGAGAAACACCAGGTGCATGTCACACAGGGCCACACATGTAAACACACACACAGCCGAGCAAAACACACAACTTACTTTTTAGTCCAGCAACTCCCATAGAATGAGATCAGTGTTTAGGTTACATGACAGCTTTGAAAGCATTACAGATAAATGTAGACTAGCCTATTTATTGGCATGTAGGGAGAAATAGAGACATGCCCAACGTGTAATAGCTCAGCCCTGACGCATGTATACAAGACTGATGTGTGTATTACCTTCGTGTGGGTGTCTGTGTGACCCATTTCCGGGCTATTCTTTTTAACACTAGAAAGCCTTGGATGCCGATTGTCTGAAAACCGTGGTATACGAGACAATATACCACAGGTATGGATGCAAAACGATTGTTTACTGTTCTAATTATGGTGGTAACCTGCTTATAATAGCAATAAGGCACCTCGGGGGTTTGTGGTATATGGCCAATTTACCACAGCTAAGGGCTGTGTCCAGGCACGACGCGTTGGACAAACACACCACACCTCCTCTGGCCTTTTTGCTTGATTAGAATATGAAATAACATTTATTTTAAAAGAACAAAATAGCATTTTCATTAGTTTATGTAACTGTTGGCTATATGTACAAACTAAAAACTAAAAACACCACAATTCAAGTGTTAAAATTGATTAAATAAACACCATCAAAGATCATTTATTATTAGTTTGTTATTAGGGCAGGTCTTACGGAACATTATGCATTTAAGAAAATGCATTTCAGAAGAACAGAATGGCACATTCTGAGTTGAAAAATATTACTGCGCTTTGAGTGTTGCAGTAATGCTATAAGGAAAAATATATTTTTAGGTGATTTCAGAAGTTCAGAATCTGCCCTCCTATAAAGACATAAAAAAGGTCACTTTTTGGTATTTCATTTCCCTGCCTCTGGGTAAATTCCAAGCTATGCACGTGAAATTTAATTAAACAATTCAGGTGAAGTTTCGATGGGCCATGGGGGGGGGGGGGGGGGGGGGATGACTTGTCCTCTTAAAACTGCTTATAACAAGTGTTAGTGATATTAAGATTCTAACAACGACCGTATGGTTATAGACTTACTTAGGAAAAGTCAAGGATGGGAGTCAAGACAACAACAAAAAAATGGCAGAGCATTAAAAAAGTAAATGAGTCAATATGACTCTGTCGGCTCTTCTAGTGTTAAAGATGCACTTCAGCAAAGCTATTCAAAATGGAAAAATAAAGGAGTTGCGTTTCTAGTCAAAGCATTCCATATTGTGACGCAATTGCACATTGGAAATACTGAGCCAACACTGATTTAGGCTTGCCACAAGTAACACAGTGGAGCTGCAGGAGAGTTACTGTAAAAACAATGCACACTGCTAATCCCAAAACAGATGCCTTGTTGTGTTGTTATTGAAAGCCGTGGCCTCACAATACCTTGAGGTAAAACAATGTGCCGAGCACATTCCCGCAGGATACAGAGCTACGAAATGCGTGTAAAATGACGGCGGTCTGTGCTTGCCTCTCGGAGTGTGACCTCGTGTCGACTAATCGTCTGGAGGTTAGAAAGCATTAACATTATTCAACAGATTATGCCACACAACACAAAAAGTGGCAAAGGAAGTCTACATGGCATCGGTGAACCCAACCCACATCCACTTGTTACACTACAGTGTTGTAATGAAACCGGTCAGTGAGGGGTGCAGGGACATTGTCCGAGTGTAGATATGATAAGTGGGGTCCACTTATTTGGGGGGGGGGGGGGGGGGGGGGGGGGGGTTGCAAGCTGTTAGAGCTGCCTCCTTTATAATGCAGAGGACACCATATGAAAATGTGAGGGCCTAACAGACATCATCGGGGCGGCAGGGTAGCCTAGTGGTTAGAGCGTTGGACTAGTAACCGGAAGGTTGCAAGTTCAAACCCCCGAGCTGACAAGGTACAAATCTGTCGTTCTGCCCCTGAACAGGCAGTTAACCCACTGTTCCTAGGCCGTCATTGAAAATAAGAATTTGTTCTTAACTGACTTGCCTGGTTAAATAAAGGTAAAAAAATTTTTTTAAAAAATCATTTGATTGACACCCTGACCCACACATGAACATATTTCCTTGTGTGGTCCGATTCCAATACATAAGCCATACCAGAAGGCAAAGCGCGTCCGTCCTCCATATTTGGCTCGAAATTACAACCACTTTTCCGGTGAGTGAGGCAGGAAACCAGTTAAATCAAACAGACAGTCACACCTCCATTGTAGAAACTTTGTCATGCTGTGATTCCAACTTGCACCATTCCTCAGGTTGTTGGGCACAGAAAAGATACTTCGTTTATTTTATTGAAGGTATCGTAAAGTGGGTTATGTGCCAAATGCTGATGATGTAGGTGTCTGTCTGTTTGTCCACAGCCCTGGAATGGAACACGAGACTGAAAACAAAGCAACTACGTGAAGCATTGCTTGCATGCTGGAAACAGTGGCGAGTTGGTGTATGGTTTGTTACAATGTCTCACCTCACTAAACATCATTCAAAAGACCGCTTCTGTATTGTTATACTTTGAATTGTGTTGGTTTAGTAAAATGTGTGTTACATCCGTGCACCGCGTGGCGGTACTGTACCAAGCAGCAGAGGATAACCGTATATTAAAAAAAACAGATGAACATACCTGCTGGTGTTGCCCCGAAAACTCGAACCACTGGTACTTTCTTCACGTCACTTTCTCTGAATTCGTTATAACAGACGTCCAAGTCTTTGAGGGGACTTGCAAGGTAGTAGTCAGCGGTGACGATGCGGACAGCAAACATGACTGCTGTGTTGGATTCAATCAACTACGCTAGCTAAATTACGATCTGGGGCAACATCTAGGAACAGAATGAGAATAAATTGTCTTTGTAACAATGTAGCAACCGAAGAAATGGAATCAGTTGTGTACACAAACGACCTAGCAATAAACCAACGTCTCGTTTGTTTGTTTATCGAGGCAGCCCGCGGAGTTGCCCATATTCCACCTAGTTTTGCAGGCTAGAAACTATGAAGAGTAATCTGAGCTGCAGCTACTGGGGACCATACCGTAACTAATGGAGGTGCCCCGTGATTCAGTTACTATTGACATAGTCCACTCTTCTCTGAATGTACGGTGCTGAAACTAGCTGCCCACCCGTTCCTTCAAAAATAACACAATCCTGGGCTTCCACGAGACGTTTCATTGGTTCGAGCGGCCATAGCTAGTTAAACCAGCGAAACCAAAACCACTTTCTCTCCACTCGCCGAATCCGGGTGTTGCTACGGCATATCCATCCGGGAAAAAATGGCAATTGTTGAGTTACTCTCCTGCGGAGACAGAATATTTTCCTGCACGTATTTGACTTGCAAACAAAAACGCTTTGTGAAGAGAATCAAGTGTGGCTGTTCTTGCAGTGGTTTCATGTGTGCTTCCAATGTGGCACTGCGGACAAGGTTTCCTCTCCTCTGTAATATGATCACAACACTAAACCAAAGGCAACACCATTCCTCCCCCGGCAGACCCTCCCCTAGTCTCTGCCGCTACTGGTTAGCTGCTCGCTACTGACACACTGCAGCAACACGGGTCAGAAGACTCCAGATCCAGTCCCAAATTGTGCTGTTAGAACCACCTAAATTTCACGATTGGCATTGGTCGGTTTACAAGCGCGCAAGTGGAAGTTAGGTTTTCAATTGGTTTACAAATCTTTAGGCGGGACATGGGTATGAAAGGCAAAATCGTATTCTGCTTTTTTAAATCTTCCTATTTGGTTGGGAAATGTTGTGAATATTGAATGGCTGGGCTATGGGACAGTGGATGCGCATTGATACATCTAATGGATCGGTTAATAGGCATTACCCTGAGAATGAGGAGATTGTGGAGCTATAGCTCCCTGCTATCAACCAATCAGCATCCAGGATCCAAACAACCCGTTTTATAATAAGGGAGTTCTATTAACCGGAGCCGCTGTGCACCAATATATGGCACGTGACGTGAGCGGGCAAAAGCGGCGAGGGAGGAACGCCCTTCTCAATTAGAACAAGTACATCTGCGCCCCTCGGTCATGTTGTTAACAAGTCAGCATGGCGCATCGTCCAGAAACATACAAGGTCTATTTTAATATATATATATATATATATATATATATATATATATATATATATTTTTTTTTTTAAATAGACCTTATATATATATATATATATGTTTGAATTTTCAAACTGGTTTTTACTGGGACGGCAGAAAAAGAAAAAAAAAACATTCACTTTTACTCCACGTGGTTAATCAACCTCGGGCTACCTCACTTTGGTTTTAAGATAATTTCGCCATGAGTTTTGAATGACACTTGGCTCATGCACGGGACGAAGCACCGTTCCAAAACCAATGCAATCACTTTTGACCCGAATCAAACTCCATCCACCGGGGTAACGCGGGCCAGAAAATCGAATCTCCTCAATGATTTAACGTCCTCGAATAATTCATTATACTACTCCACTGATCTAAACTATTTAAAAAACGAAACCCATAGAAATGACCCCTTCCAATGATGAACGTTTACAAAATGCTCTTGAAATGAACTGATTTCGATTGCAATGACTTTCGCAGTAACATTTTTATAGAACAAAACTTCCACATACTACTACTTTACATGCTCAAGACGAGTTCCCGAAGCATGTTTACATTCTGCGTAACCAAACTTGGCAGTCGTAAAAGACACTGGCTAGACCCTTTCCTCTCGTGCATGATTGGATCACTTTAACGTTCACTATGCTGTGATTGGCTCGAACACACTTTCTAGTATGTCCTTATTTGAACACTTCTAGAAGTTCCTCACTACACGACAGTACATCATTACAGTACAATTACCATATTTTGATAAATGTACCCCATTTTGGCCCTATATTTCCTACATCCATATGAATGCAATTTTGTTCCTAAATCCTGTTCCCCTTAGTTCTAAATAATGTTTATTTACCACAAGACAAGATAGACAAACATAATAGAATGGACATAGTTCTAAATTCCACGAGATCTTTCAGTCAGTCCACACAACATTGTGGCACACAACAATATTTGCCACAACTGCATAAAAAATATGGTCTGTTTTATTGTTATAGGCCTATTTTTTTGCACTTTCTTTCTACTGCCCTGTCATAGACTTTTAAAGCTTCACATTGGTCAATTTAATTCCGTCTTAGATTTCCATAATAAACCAGGCTGTAGTTGTGGATGGGCAGACCCCACTCTTTTCTCTTCCACTGAAAGGCCCATAAACCCCTCTGAACACTCGGCTCAGACTGGGGACACAGCCACACTCAGTGGGTCCCTGATGACGAGGAATGTACCGTTAGCGTTTCATGTGGATGGAGTGGGAGCGTCTGTCAATGGGAGTGTGCTCTGACCTTGAGTGAGATTTGGCCCTTTCTCTGCAAACCAATCAGCGCAGGTGAAAATGAGGTGAGTCTGTTTAATAGCAGTTTTCTGCTGAGTGCTAGGCAGATGCATCACAATCCGGGATAGCCTACAGCTGATTAAACTATATATTTCTGGGTAAGTATTCACATACAACAGTTAACACAGCTCTCTTGTGAAGGGAATTGTATCCTTGTTGATGGTTGGAGAATTTCCACTTCTAATCTGGAGGCACAGCCCCGTTTGCCCAGGTTAATCAATCACTCACCTCACTGATAAGATGACAGGCTCAGTTTCACACACCAAGCCACCTGCAGGAGAGTATCTCATCTCCCCCTTCCCCAAACCCTGTGGTTGCTTTGGGTTGGCCAGATAAGGCTTTTGTATAGTGTGGTGCAAGTATTGGAACAATCATACAAGCAACTGATTTATGGGTGCAGGAAACTAAGCTCTCATGGTTAATGAATGCATTAGGCTGATAGTGAAATTTACAACTGGCTGTTTTTTGAGAATAGCAGACATATGTCTCATAACACAGAGAAATACAGTACCAACCATTTTAATACTTTATTGTTATTTACAGTGGAGTATGATTGCCATTATTGACAGAAAATAGTTTTGTTTGGCTAATCAAAGGATGATGTAACCACCACAGATAAAATACAAGTGTAAAGAGCAGGTTAGGTGTGAACCCCAGCCCCTCCCTCTGTTGCAGAAGATTGATGTTTTAGTGACAGATTCTTCCTGTGGCCCCTCTGTGGATCTTAAATCATGGATGAATAGGGGGCCCCTAAAAGCACCTTTACATCCTGTTCTATTTATCTGCTATAACCCAAAGAAGTGTGAGACCTTTACATTGCTCATGGTTTAGTGTTATTCTGGGTAATACAGTAGTAACTACGTAGTATAGGCTACGATATAAAAAAAAAGTGTGGCATGTAAATTCAACAATTATTACTTCCCATTAAAATATATATTCAGATCACATAATATTAGGAACACAGTCACCACACAATGTCAGGCGTAACTATTAACTCCTAACATGTCAAGCAAGCACACGTGAAAAAGTGAAAAAGTAAATACTGCCACCTTGTGGTTATTTGAGAATTGTGCTAAGCTACACGCCTCCGCCCACACACAATTTCAGTTGAGCACAAAAAAAGGCTATAATCATTTGCCATATAAACATCCAAGTCAATTACGTGTCTATAGCAGTCTAGCAGTTCTCAGAGGGGCCGAATAGAGAGGGTCATCTCTTTCCCCAGAGAGGGGGCGATGTAGCGTTCCTCTCTTAGCAAACGGAGAACCAAGTCTTGGGTATCCTGGGGCCAGCGGTAGATCCTGGTACTCTGGAGCCAGGCGGGGACATGTCTCTGGAGGACAAGACAGGAATGGGATAGGTAACATTACACCACGGCGTGAGTGAGGATATAACAGGATATCACAACAGTATAGAATCCTATCCCTACGGAGATGACATCTCACTATCCACTCACCTTGGTAGCAGTGGGAAATAATACGGGCACCAGTCGGAAATTAAGGCAGTGCTGTTGGATGAACTCATTCTGGATCTAAAATGGGAAAAGGTTGCTCGAAGATAAACGCCTGGTGCTTTTATGAATTGTCTTCATTGCGTATCAAATGCATACTGTACATAAACTATACATGGCTGTGGTACAGTATATGTTTCCCTTTGTATTACACAGCAGTGTTTTATACCCATGCTACATCATGACAAGGAGGGGCTGTGGCCAAGGCCCAGAACCTTTTTGTCTCACTGTCCTAATCTTGAGACTCTATAATAATAATAAAAAAGACAGTAGCTACCCACATTCATTTGATATATTCTTACACGTGCATGTATAAGTGCCTACCTGAGTGTGAATGTACTTGGTGTGGAGACCATGCTCATCCTCCCCGTATCCTTCCACGTCTGCCTTGTACTTAGGACTGATGGCCACGATGATCAGCACTGACTTCTGCAACGCAGCATCTCATAGTCAGTTCAGTTTTTTTGATAAGACTTCGTTTTAAAGGGATACTTCAGGATTTTGTCAATGAGACCAATGAAGGAAGTTCGAGGTAGTTGCTCGAGCCAATGCTAACTAGCGTCAGCGCTCGTTGCACTAACGCTAGTTAGCATTGGCTCGAGAAACTACCTGTAACTTCATTCATACTGGACACAGAGACATAGAAATGGTGTCCACAAGTTTATCTTACTCTGGAGAAGTATTTAGGGATTTTGGCAATATCTCTTTAAGGGTCTGTAATAAACTATTAATCGGGCATTTATAAAGTGGGTGTTCACCATTGATTAATCATTACTCCCACATGTATAAACCATTTGCTAATCATTAGTAACATGTTTTTTTTTTGCAGCCCCTAATCTAAAGTGAGCACTAATTATGCTGTATAAATACGTTGAGTGACCAGTGTAATTTCTCACAAAAAGATGGGCAAGCCATTGGTAGACATTCCAGCAGTACCTGGCAAAAGAATAAGCACACAACACAGGATATTTATGGGATATATATATATATATATATATATATATATATATATATAGATTTGTGAAGAATTAGTTTATTTACATTTACAAATGTGGGAGTAATGATTTATTACTGGTTTATTACTGGTTTATTACTTAAAATAAAGTGTTACCCATTTGCTTCTGTATAGTTTCATCATTAAATAGCTCCATTTTATGCTCTAAAAATGCTGACCGCTTAGACTTACATCCTTTAAATAGGTGTCCATCCACTTGTTGATGTCCATTCTTCTGACTGCATTATCAAAAATGTCAATCTGCCAGAGAGAGGGATTATGTATGAAAAATAGTGTTTAAAATGTTGGGACATTTCTGAATAAAAGACCATGGAAAATACAGTTTGCAAACTTACAGCTGGTTTAAAGCCCTGATCTATCAGAAACTTCACGAAGGTAAACATCTCACAGGCTGTGTCCACAGAATACGTAATAAAAACATTCCCTGCAATCAAACAGACAAGCATGGCATCCACATGAATGTTAATTGCACTCAAACAACTATTTGCATTTTAGTGGATGTTAGACTTGGTTTTAAGTCTTAATATTGAGCTCTTACAAGCCAAGGCCATAAGGTGACACAATTATTCTGATTCACAGAAAATCCACTGTTTAATGAACAATAAACTTTAATATAATTTTTTGGGGGATAAAGTTTTTGCAGAGGGATGGAGAATGATATGCACTTACTGCACTCCTCAGGTAAACTGATGGTCTTCCTCTGTTCCTGTGTAGCTGTTCCTCCCCCACCTGGTTGGCCGGGGGTCACTGGGTAAGAGGGCACCACACTGACCTCAGACATCACCTCTCTGGGAGGGGCCACACGCTGAGGAAGATTCCGACTGGGGGCTTTTAGAGCTCCTTGTTCATATAGTCTGTTTTGAGCCGTAGGAGTCCTAGAGAAAACGGTATAGAAGATTTGGGTGTCTGCTCCAAACACTCATAAAACAGGAATTATATCTATATTGTAATGCCCACCAGCAGACATTAGTTCTAAAACTGGATCCCCACCAAACATTTCCTATTAAACTGTAAACAAAGCAGTACTAGGAACTTGCGAAATCCAATTGGTTTTGATATCTAGGCTAATGATATAATCTGATGTTAGACCAGTAGGTTATAGGGATATTTAGTGTACCAGGATGACGGGTCTTGCTGAAGCTCCCGCTGGGGTTCCGTAGGGTGAAGATGGTTATAATGATGACGATTATAGAGGGGACAGGTTTGATTTACGGGTTTCTGACATGTGTACAGTCTCGGACACCTGCCGTGCACTTGATCAGGGCCTGTGGAGGGACGTGAGAAGACATGCTCTTAACATCCTGTCTTGGATGGGCTCCCAATTAAAATCATCCCTATCTGAAGTGTAGAACGTGGATCATCCAGGCTATATTTCAGACAGCAATATAAACAACAACCTAAACAAAAGCATCACCTACTTCCCAGAAAAGTTTATATAGCTTGGTCTTTCCACAAAAAAATAGTGCCTTTTGGTTGGGATAACTGTAAAAAATAAAAATAAAACGTTTTATTTCACCTAATTTGTATAATGTTAATGTTCATAATGTTCCCCTTCGTAAAAACATGCTTTCCCATTTTTCAAGAATTCAAATGAAGAAAAGTGCTAATTAAAGTAACAGGGTTGACTGTGACAATTTTATCTTATTTCAGCCATAACTCCCGTTGTCGTGTTATGCTTGACACTCACAGTTTTTATCCACAAAAACACCAATGGCCGAAAAGAGTAGAACCGGCTCATCTGCCTTCACGCTGATTTGACTATTAGATGTTCAATAAGAAATAGTTTCAACATATTAAAATGAGAGTTCAGTTCCCATAACAGGGTTGACCTTAAAACGAGGGAGAAATCACATGAACTAAATAATCATCTTCAGAAATGACTTTATCAAAGCAACAAAATAACCAGAGCTTTACAATGATGGTGACAACATGGCAAACGTTTGGGGTTAAGTGGGTTCAAATCTTCCTACAAGTCAGAAAAAGTCAGACTTTTCAAAATTCAGATTTTTGGCATTTCGGCAAGTCTATATTCAAATAAAAAAAATCTGATATCTAAAAATGTCCATGTGGTTTATATTGAAGGGCAGTTCAATAAATATAACATGCTTTGACATTTTTTTGGCACTTTAGCAAATCTCTATTCGTATTATTTATAAAAATGTCCATGTGGTTTAAAATGCTTTAAAATTCAATAATACTATTCTATTCTAATACACTCTATTCGCGGAATGACCCAGCTCCAGTATCATTTGGATTAATTTATCTATATCTTTTCCATTTAATTATATGTATACAGTTGTCATATACAGCACGTTACTTACGTCGAGGAGGCGTGTGTGGTGGGTATCTCGGAGGGACACAGTGGATGTCATTTAAGTCAGACCTGAGAGAAAGAGGGGACTCCAAGTGTTCTGCTCCTTCAAGGTTACAGTCCTGAGGTAGAGGCCAGCTGGGAGGACCAGGGAAGCCCTCCGCTCCCCGCCGGAGAATCCCAGAGAAATCCT
Source organism: Oncorhynchus mykiss (assembly GCF_013265735.2). Lineage (NCBI taxonomy): Eukaryota > Metazoa > Chordata > Actinopteri > Salmoniformes > Salmonidae > Oncorhynchus > Oncorhynchus mykiss. The sequence goes on along the minus strand of NC_048568.1, from coordinate 14,615,553 downwards.
CAGTCCACTGAGCCCTCTCTCTGTAGGAGTGTAACCTGAGGTCGACAGGGTCAGGGGTGTGTGGGAACATGTCTTTCTGATGCAGGGAGGGGGTTCTGAACTGGGGTCGAAGGTTACCCAGAGGGTCTTCCGTAGAGGTTCTCCAGGAGTCCTTGGGGTATTCCACCTGGCCTACGTCGTTGACGGTCACCTCAGGGGCAAACCAGGCCTCTTCCTTTGGCCTCTCTCTGTGTTCTGAGCACTGCCCACAGTCCAAGGGCAATGCTAGGTTCAGCATTGATGATGTCATTGACTCATCTGTCTCCACCGGAATACTTCTGTGACAACGGGAATCTGACAACAACAACAACAGACAATGTTATTCAGCTTAAGCCATTTAGGAGAAGTAAAGAAGGGGAAAAAAATGATGTGATATGTAAGAGTGAGTTTAGCGTAAGGTTAACTTTCCTTTTCGATAGGTGTGGTAGTGTGTACTGTATTTGACAATGGCGTACCTGTGAAAGAGTCCATTCTTCTCTCAGGACGAGGGATAGATTTGTTTGTAAAAAGGAAACAGAAACAAATGTGGTTTAACAGGAATGAAAGCTGAGCTCTGTGGATAGCAGAATGACATGACATTCCTGGCAACACTTTTTTAGAAAAACTGCATTCACAAGTGAAACAAACTCTTTTACGGGTAAAAAAAGAAAAAAAAAGAAAGCTATGATATGTGGCAGATCGACGGAAAGCCCTTATGACTACAGAACTCAAAGCTGTCCTTTGGTTATACAGAGTCATTATAATACATAGCGAAAACCAGTCAGACCAAACATTACGTATATTCCAAGGAAGTGAACTTTGTCCTCCAGTCAAGCAACTAACTTACCTGCAATGTGTCTGTGAAGGAATAATGCAAAAACAAGTCAATTACTAAATTCTCCTGACTTCAAGCAATGAAAACAAGTTAAAACATACAGCACAGGTGCCATTTACAGTCAAGTTGAACAGTTAAACCTGACCCCGGCTCCTATCTGTGTCAGAGCCGTGTATTCCACCCTCTATATGCAAATCTGCCCTGGAGCGAATAGGAAACATTCCCTCAATTTTTGTCTAGAGGAAGAGATCAGTGCTGGCAAAGCAAGAGAGTCCCCCTTCGCCATTTATGCAAATAATGTGGGACATGCAGTTCACGTCCACCAATCAGGTTGTTGTGAAAACAGAGCAGGAATTCTGCAACCAGTCAGGGCGAACCTTGTCATTTAAAGTGGATTGAGTTGTCATAGTAAAAGCACACCTACAGACATGAGGGCACTTGATTCACGAAAAGTGTGCAGCCCATTAAAGTGAACACGCTTTTAACATTCATGAGCTGATTTTGCTAAGAAAAGACAAAAAAAAAAAAAAACACAGAACGACCCTACAAACTCTTACAAAATATATAAAAAAGCTCAAGTTATATAACTCCAGCGAAGAAAACAAGAAAATAAGCATTTAAAAAAAACAAAACAAAAATCATATTCACAAGTAAACGGAGAGTTTTATTTGAGAACGGTCTTAGCATCTGGTAGAGAGACTTTAGTTGGAGTCCAGTCGCGGCAGTCACAGTCCAGTCTCTCTCTTGTCGTCACTCCTGTCGAACCAATCGTGGTTGTACTTGGTGTGCAGGATGCAGTAGGCCACGAAGCGCGGCAGACTGAGCACCACAAAGGTCAAAGACACCGTGCCCAGCAGGAAGATGGTCGGTCCTCTTGGTGCTCCACCCCTGCATGACCCGCCACTCCTCCTTGGTGAGCCACCTGCTGGCACTGATCAGGTGCTGGCCGATCACTGAGTTGAAGATGATGACCAGGGTGATGGGGATACCACTGGAGAGGATCGTAGTAACCCACACCAGGACGGTAGACTAGATATGGTCCCTGTAGTGACACCGGGGACGAGTCACATTCTTCCCCTCTATGGTGAAGTTCTTCAGCGTCATCACCTTGATCCAGCCAATGGGCACGGAGGCCAGGTGGGAGACCAGGAAGATAGCCCCACGCAGGTCAGCCTGGTAATCTTGACACCAGGTAGGAGGTGTCCAACGATGGCCCAGGCGGCTCAGGTATTACCAGATGATGGCCGTGTCAGACATCCCACAGTCACGGAAGCAGATCGTGTAGAACGTGAAGAGATTGGCGGAGGAAGAAGAAATGAATAGCAGTGGCATCCTGTTTGGAGTAGTGACATTTCCTTTGAAATGTATCTATGAAATGTATTCACGTTCTGAAACATCTGAAACATCTCACAGACACATATAGATTTAGGAAACAGCACAAAAAATATAGGATATACACACACCTGGGATTCCCAGAATGCACAGCAAAGGGTAGTAGACCTTCTGAATAGTGATTAAGACACTGGCCCCCTCCATGTTTCAGTCCTAATCCTCAGTACCAGGCAATAGTAGAGATGGTAATCCTTGCAATAAACCCATTAGGGTAGCTGGATGGGAGGACATTATTGATACAGAGATAAGCACAGTGTAACAAACATAAACACTATATGGGTAAGAACCAAGAAGGGTTACATCACAGATTAATAAGCGCACTGTATTTATTTATTTTTTAAAACATTGGTTTTTACTGGGCCTTTATGGATATATTGCGATTGGAGTTGGTTATTTATCGACAGGATGTTGTTAAGGTTACATTTCAATGAGGAAGGGGAACACCGTTGAAACAGGTTTGTCAGACATCTTGATCACGCTTGAAAATTGTGGAGCGGGTGCATCGTATGTCTGATGATGACTACTAGCACAATAACAGACAAAGGCTATTTGACTACCTGAAACATGCGCATGTGAATTCTATAGAATAGGATAGCATAGGATAACAGCGTGACCCTTGTGTACATATGACCTTGAAAGGCTTATATACTGTAAGGGTCGAAATGACTGTGTGGTAATCTATTGACACGGACATAAAGATGAATTTGTGCTGTTATCTTGATCATATATCTGTGGTTCCAATAATTGTTTTCTTGGAACTAGGAAACATACAATTTCACCTGTGCTGTGTCAATATAGCACCAACATCACTTTCTTTTTTATATCTGGATGCCCATTTAGCAAAGTCCAATAAATGTTTATTAATTATTCCTTTGCTGTTTCTTTTTAAATTTTTAAATTTTTAAACAAATAGTTTATATAGTTACATAGTTTATATTTTAGATTCTTTAAATAGCCACCCTTTGCCTTGATGACAGCTTTGCACACTCTTGGCATTCTCTCAACCAGCTTCACCTGGAATGCTTTTCCAATAGTCTTGAAGGAGTTCCCACATATGCTGAACACTTGTTGGCTGCTTTTCTTTCACTCTGTGGTCTGACTCATCCCAAACCATCTCAATTTGGTTGAGGTTGGGGGATTGTGGAGGCCAGGCCATCTGATGCAGCACTCCATCACTCTCCTTCTTGGTAAAATATCCCTTACACAGACTGGAGGTGTTTTGGGTCATTGTCCTGTTGAAAAACAAATGAGCCCAAACCAGATGGGATGGGGTATCACTGCAGAATGCTGTGGTGGCCATGCTGGTTAGGTGTGCCTTGAATCCTAAATAAATCACAGACAGTGTCACCATCAAAGCACCCCCACACCATCACACCTCCTCCTCCATGCTTTACATTGGGAAATAAACATGCAGAGATCATCCATTCACCCACAACACATCTCACAAAGACACAGCGGTTGGAACCAAAAATCTCCAATTTGGAGACTCCAGACCAAAGAACAAATTTCCACTGGTCTAATGTCCATTTCTGGTGTTGGCACAAGCAAGTCTCTTCTTCTCATTGGTGTCCTTTAGTAGTTGTTTCTTTGCAGCAATTCGACCATGAAGGTCTGATTCACACAGTCTCATCTGAACAGTTGATGTTGTTACTTGAACTCTGTGAAGCATTTATTTGGGCTGCAATTTCTGAGGCTGGTAACTCTAATGAACTTTTCCTCTGAAGCAGAGGTAACTCTGGGTCTTCCTTTCCTGTGGCGGTCCTCATGAGTGTCAGTTTCATCATAGCACTTGATGGTTTTTGCGGCTGCACTTGAAGAAATTTTCAAAGTTCTGGAAATGTTCCGTATTGACTGACATTCATGTCTTAAAGTAATTCATGTATTGCATTTTACCAGTACAATAAAAACACATTTTCAAAACCCCCTAAAACATGCACTTGTCTATAAGAATCCCATCAACATGAATTGCGTATGTAACAATAATAAGATGTAGTACAGATGACTTACACAGATGGGCAAGCCTGCTGGTTTAGTAGAGATCAACTGTGTTGGCAGTCCAGTCCAGCCCAGCCCAGCTCAGTCCAGTCCAGCCCAGCCCAGCCCAGTCCAGTAGTATTAGGTGATGATGAGGACCAAGTCAGCCAGCTGCAGGTCAAATAAAGCTTCCCTGCTCTCTCTCTCTCTCTCTGGGAAGCCAGATCTACATATAGAAAGGGCTCATCTACAGAGAGAGAGGGCTCATCTACAGGTGTCACATCACCTGAAGCACAGGTAGACAGACCTCTGGTGGGTTTACATTGATCTGTGAGAGCGAGGCCATGGAAATCAACATATCTCATATGCTTAAATAAGACTCTTGTAATATCCTTCTATCAATATTGATTGACATATTGTTATTGTGATGTATCCAAGGAGATGAATTACAAGTCAAACAACAAGTTACCATGATTCCTCAATGAAGTCACCAATCTTGGCAGCTGCTGGCTGATAGGGCTCAGTACACTTCCGCAGTGTGATTTTCCATCACACACAGTGATGGAAAAGGCTCCCCCTTGTGGTCTTCACAGAAAATACAATTTAAGATGACTGTTGAACGCACAAAGTTAACGTAACACTTTTTCCCCTTCTATTAGAGCTTGTGCAGTGACTCTCACCTGATAACAAATGCCCTGCAGCTTATCAGCCAACATGTGACTGCCGTTGCCGAGGTGTCCCTTTGCAAACTTTACCAATGGAGTTGGCGATGTGCTAGACGAGTTGTGAGGTGATTGTATGAGCTGCAGGCTGTGTGTGTGTGTGTGTCGGTCTGACCGTAGAGTTCCCCTGTAACTAGCTGGCACCGGTGCCTCATCCCAGCTGCAGGCCTACCCTGTATTCATGTAGCAGTCATTTAGCACCTCCTTAGGTGCCTGCTGGCCCTCCCCTCAACATACAGCTAAGGTGCTGGAGAGACTCCTGTCCAATGATGTCAAAGGCGTGTCTTCTTTAAATCTCTTCTGTTTCACCCTGGAGCAGTGTGGTCACGAAGGCAGAGCTGGACAGGCCTGTTGGATTATGTCTAGACACACACAGCAACAGACACAGCAATTCCATAGCATGAAATAATATATAAAATAAGTGGAAAGAGTGTAAAATGTTTATTGTTCTTCTTGAATTTCAAATGCCAAACCACTGAATTAATAAAACAGAAAATGTTAACAAATGGAAAAATAGAAGAATTAACACTAGGAAGGCTACTGACACTTTTAAAACTGTTAAGCTGTAAAACCGACGAGGGGGCTCAATCTTAAACAGATCCTTATTAGCACTTAAACTATCGTAAGATGAGAACAAATACTACATTTAGATTAAACAAGGTCAAACTTTACAGCCGGCCGCTTCACCAGTGTCTTTGCCACGTTCCCCCCTGAAGATACAATACACCCCATTCCTCAGAGATCTCTCCATGAAAGTTGAATAAAACATACTCTGAAACAGGAGACGCAAGACTTCAGATATCCACGTTAGTTTAAACATAAAAAGATAAAGTCATCCAAAGGAAGTGGTCCAGAAATGAGCTGAGGATGGATCCTACTGGTGGTGCTGTGCTGCATAGACAGGCAGACAGGCAGGCAGACAGACCGACAGTGTATGAGTTTGAGGAGCAGGTGGATGGGGGCATGTCACTGTTCACAGAGGGAGGAAGAGATGCTACCCACTAAGACTTCCCAGTACATGGCTTCACGGCACGGAGGAAACAAGGACCATCAGATGGATGCCTTGGAATGGCTGCTAAAATGGAACTCGTATACAGGTTAAAATAAGACCATTAAAAGCAGAGATGAACATCTTTCTCTTCTTAAATAAACATCATGTCCTTCCGGTATACACTAAATAATACCTGGAAAGACCAATCTTTTCCCCCGTTATTTATTTTTCTTAAAACCTGGTAAGCGAGAAGAGATATGTTCAAAAGTATAATGCGCACACATTTGGCTGTAATTACAAAATGTAACATACATTATTTGTAAAATAACTTTGTTACGGCATTAGCCTAACATCTATTACTTTGAGGAGGACAAAACTATTTTACAAGGATGAACAAAATAAAAGCTAAATCATATCAAACTAAATCCATGAGGTGCAAAAGAAATCTCTACAGAGTATTCTGTCATGCTTGCCTCAAGTCCCTGTAAAACAGATGACTTGGCCCCAAACATTATTTATACACTGAGGCAATACACTCAGGACTGGTTTTCTTATTTATTTTTATACATGAGCAAAACCCGCAAAAATGAAATAAATAATTTATGGAGGTGTTCATTAAATTGCCCCCAAAATAATAATAAAACAAATATTAGCTGTGACAGACATGTCCTGTATATTCTGGATTAGAAGTGACAAGATATCATGGTCTCTTGGTGCACTTTTGAAATTATCATCTTCATTGACCATTTTCTTTATCACCACCATCATCATCATCATCATCATCATCATCATCATGGAGAAAATCAGTCAAAATGCCATAACAGAAGCAAACAAACCACCAAAACATAAACCAAAAGTTAGACAGACGAGCTGTTCATATTTACATTGAATACAGGCATTTCATTACATCATAACTAGCCCAACCACCCACAAACCTCCCTCCCTCTCTCCTAACTGGTATCTCTGGTATCCAGTCGGTTGAGTCTGTCTCAGGGTTTGCCACAGAGAGTGTTTGAGAGTGTTGGGAGCTGGAGGAGAGTTGAGACAAGATGCTTTGTTGAGCTGAGGAAGATGCACGGGTCCCTGGTGTGGCTCCAGAGAGCTACGGTTCAGTCCAGTCCCCAGCCCAGAGCCCAGCGTTTAGAGGTTGTCCCCTGGCTGGTACTGCGGCTCCGTGGCCGTGAAGTAGTCCTCCAGGAAGGCCTGCAGGTACTCGAACGTGGGCCTCTCCTCGGCGTCCTTCTTCCAGCACTGCACCATGAGCTCGTGGAGGGAGATGGGGCAGTCCTGGGGACAGGGCATCCTGTAGCCTCGCTCCACCTGCTCCAGCACCTCCCGGTTGTTCATCCCTACACACACACGCACACACACACACAGACAGACAGACACACAGAGACACAGACAGACGGACAGAGATAAGGAAAGAAAAAGGCTCTTCAAGTAATCGATAAGTCGGTTCAACGAAAGAGATCTGTTTAGACTTTACCTCCATTGAATGACCTTAATGACACAGACATTGAGCGTTCAACCTCATACTGGAGATGCTGATCTTGAGGCAACATTTGGACCTGGGAAAAGCTTTCTCGTAACACAGGGGTCAAACGTTTTACAACCTGGGGGCGTTGGAGTGGCTTGCCATCTATTTTTCACTAGCTACGAGATGTGGCCTCGGCATCAACAAGAACAGTTCGGAGGGAGGGCGTCAGAAAGCTGCTAAGACATCTTCTAGGATGATGCTATTATCCCCTAAGTCCCAGCTCGGCCCCCATAGCGTGCAAACCCTCCACTCACTTCCCCCTTCCTCCCTCTTTTTGCACACCAGCCCAGCCCAGTGCAGTGTGGCCCATCTGGACAAACATGTGTTCCCCATCCCCCCTCCCTCTCTCAGAGAGGCTGATCTCAGTCAACTCCCTGCCCAAGACCAGCCCTCTCACATGGACCAGCAGCGGCCCAGAGGCAGGCCCTGGATTACGGTTATAAATCTCAGATTGTATCAGGAAAACAAAGTCACTCAGCCGTGTTTAAAGACCCCTTCTTCTCTTTTAACGCTCAGTAAACAGCAGGAGCTGCCTGCCACTTGTTATATAAGCTCTTGTTGTGGTGTATAATTGCATCATAGTCCTCTACCTATGTGCATTACAAGTGAGGACTCAACTCAGAATGTGGACATTACATCACAAGGGTTGCGTCCAACAAAGTCCCCAGGACCCTAGTGTTCTAGAAACTAGGGTTCCATTGGAGACGTGACCATTGAATCTCTGGTTATTTGACCCTCCTCACCTGGGTAGGGTACACGTCCCTTGGTGACCAGCTCGGTGAGCAGGATGCCAAATGACCACACGTCTGACTTGATGGTGAACTTTCCATACAGCGCAGCCTCCGGGGCTGTCCACTTAATCGGGAACTTAGCACCTGGGACAGAACAGAGGGGGAGATATGAATAAATGACAGAATGTAAGTTAGCTATGGTATTCTTTCTCTCTAGAGCTGGGAGTGTCTCTCAGTGTCTCTGTTCCAGTCTGTAGTACAGTGGAATAGGCAGACAGTGAGCACATGTTTGGATCTGAAATGGGAGCCATCGACATCCTGTCAGGGTGTGATGATGCGCACATTATGGCCAGTGTTGGAAGAACTCCCTTCATGACCTAAGGCAATCATTAGTGTGTGTCTGTGTTTCGTTATTGTGTGTGTGACCTCACCTTGCCGTGCTGTGTACTCGTTGTCCTCAATCAGCCTGGCCAGTCCAAAGTCGGCGATCTTACACACCAGGTTGTCCCCGACCAGGATGTTAGCCGAGCGCAGGTCTCTGTGGATGTAGTTCATCCTCTCAATGTACGCCATGCCTGCTGCCACCTGGAACACACACACACACACACACACACACACACACACACACACACACACACACACACACGGTAAAAGCACTGCGTTCAACTTAGTTCCAGAGAGAATGCTGCACACGGTGACACACCACGGTCTTGAAGTGTCAGTGCTGCTGAGTCGTCTTGTTTGTGAAGTAACTCACGAGTTCCGTTATAGAAACACCGAGCGGAATGAGTGACATTTTTTTTTAGCAGGGCTTTACCTGGGCTGCCATGTCAACCAGATTGGGCAGTTTCAGTCCTCGTCCCTCCCCATCCTTCAGGAAATCCAGGAGGCTTCCTAAACAACAGGAGATTTCTGTTGTCAGGACATGCATTTGAAATAGCAGATCTTTATTGAAACATCAGTTGACAGCAGTCTGACCAACATGTGGGATTCCTTCCCAGCCTGCCAACGAAACAACGATCACATCAAAGTTTCCATCCCAGCCTTTTCTATACTTAATTCACAGATCTGAAGCGCTTTCTTGTGGTGCTCGTAAAATGTCAGCTTCTTGGCCGACTCCGTCATAGTTAAATATAGGCTCTCATTATTGTCGTAATGAATGAAAACAATATTCCAGAGGAATAACAACTACCGGGCCGGCGACAAGGCAGGCGGTTACACAGTCGATCTAGCTAGACCTACAACGTGTCACCGAAGGTGGTGGTTCACCACGTCGCCAATGTTGGACTGAGTGCTCCGGTCCGTTTTCCTCCATGGCATCGTCGCAGAGTACGTGGACAAAGGTATTGCGTGTGGGTCTGTGTGTGTCTTTCACAACATGAACTGTGTGTGGGCGGGAGTGTGTGTTACACCATGTATAGCGTGTGTGTGTGTGTGTGTCTGACTATGTGTACATGCGTCCACTCGTGTGTGTGTGTGAGTGACAATACCTTTGCCCATGTACTCAGTGACGATGTAGATGGGTTCCTCAGACACCACAGCGTAGAGCTGCACCAGCTTGTCATGCCGGAGCTTCTTCATGATCTGGGCTTCTTCCAGGAAGGACTCGGGAGACATGGTGCCCGGCTTCAGCGTCTTCACCGCCACCTTAGTGGTGCCGTTCCACGTTCCTGTTACCCACCAACGACAAAGAATTAGTACAGCCGTCACATCTCACAACTCCCGGGGGCCGGTTTTCTAGACACGGTTTAAGCCTAGTGTTGGACTAAGAAGTTATTCAAATGGAGATGATCCGTGAAGCGTGCTTTTCAGTCCAAGACTAGACTTAATCTGGAAAACTGTCCAATTATGTCTACGGCACATCACGTCACAAAGCAAGACGTGACCCCACTTTGTTGTGAATGTAATTAGGCATTGCTGTTGTACAATCTAGTATGTTCATCTCTAAAAACATTCTTGCGTTGGCATACCAACAAACACAGCACACAACCCAGAAATGGACATTGAAGTCTGCTTGCCTTTAAAGGTTGTGCTGAGGGACGCATCGATGTGCATAACATTTCTAGCGACCCTTCATTTCAAATGGCTTTCAAAAGCCGCGAGAGAGATCTGGTGAGGTGTTAAACCCCACAATATACCAACACGGGGAAAGATAACCCCATTGTAGGATGATTAACAAAAGCAACAGCCTCATAAGTAAAAACCCCTCTGTGGAGCTGTGCCTGTTACTGCACTGTAGCACAGTGTGGCCATGCCAATGTTCCTCTCTACAGTACTTTACATACACCCAATATTGAACCATTGAAAATCATGGTCGATTCTTCATACAAGGTCATTTAGCTTGTTCTGTGGCTCAGTCGCAAAATGCACGATATTCCCTATATAGTGCAGCAGTTTAGACCAAAAGTATTGCACCATATACAGGAATATGATGCCATTTGGGATGTGTTCTGTGTCAGTAAATAATGCAGAAATATCAGCTCTGACCTAAAGGCAAGACAGACCTCCAGTCATTCGGCGACATTTGGAATTCACATGCGTTTCTACTGTGGCGGGTTTCATTTAAGAGCGCACTCAGAAATCCTTGAGAGCAGTGTTGATTAGTGACACAGCTATGGCTGCTGGGCCTTGTCGGCCATTTTGGGGCCTGGCGCTTGTGCCGTTACTGTGCTGAGGTCACCCGCTGGGTTCTGAGGTAATGGTATCCCAGGGGGGCTGGGTGTCACTAGCAGCAGGGTTTAGGGGCTAGCAGCTGGGACTAGCCCCAACTTAAACTCCAAACCCCTAAACAGCCTGTTGAAATGTTACAACAGGACAGGACACACCCCCGATCTCTGGATTGAAATGTAGTCCATGTAGCCAGTTCAACACAGGATACATAAAAAATAATAGTGAGATTGTATGCTTAAAAGTCAACCTAGGATTATTGATTTAAGCCTGAAGCCTCAACTGAAGCATGATACAAATAATATTTGCAAAAATCTAAGGGTATCCTGGGAAAGAAATGATAACGTACATGTTACTAACCATTATAATACAGAACAGAACTACCTGCACAAAAGTTTCCTTTTGTGTTTTGCTGACTGGACTGAAAAAGTCCTCAGGTGATTCAATAAAACCCCTTTACATTTAGAAATAAATACATGTAAGTTATACAATTTCCCTCCCGGACACCCCTCAATAGAAATGAAAAGAACGGAATGGAACTATTTTGTTCTTACCACACCACACCTCAGCAAAACATCCCGCCCCCAGCTTTACTTCGAACTCAAGTGAGTCTCTGGCGATTTCCCAGGAATCGTGAGTCAGGCCCATAGTATCAGGGGTGCAGTTCACACACACACCCGTTAAATTAAAGCACAAACCATCCGCACTCTCTACAGGGGAAGGAACAGGGAAGTCAAGGCACACAGGGTTAACTACCAGGGAGAGGAACATGCAAAGAGGCAGATGGAAGGCGGCCATTTTGAACTGAGAGAGCGGAGCTTGTAGACATCTCATTTAACAGTGAAGACACAAATGTTGTTTTTTTGGTCTCCGCCAAATCTCTCAAAGAGAGAGGTTGTGAGTAGACTGTCAATCTGTTCTCGGTCTGATGTCTCTGCTTGCTCAGTCAGGGGCCCCCTTCCACGCAGCCTGCGGTCAGACGTTTACGGAGGCGACTCTGCCCGTACCCATCCAGACCTCCCCAAACTGCCCATTCCCCAGACGCTTGATGAGCTGCAGTGACTCTCGCGGGATCTCCCACACGTCTTTGGTTTTGACGGACAGGTCGGTGAGGCGGGGCATCCCTTTGTGGCAGGGCACCACCAAGCGACAGCACAGCCCCGCGGCCCGCTCTGCACACAGGCACAAGGAGCGCACACGCACACGCGCACACACACACACACGCACACGCACACACACACACGCGTGCGCATACAGAGACACAGGGTGAGATCGAGAAGGAAGGGGATTGAAAGAAAGCAGTTAGCAAAGCACTGTGAAGAGAGAGAGGAGGGAGAGAGAGGAGGGAGAGAGAGAGAGAGAGAGAGGAGGGAGAGAGAGAGAGAGAAGCTGCAGTAGACAGTAAGTTAAAGCGAACTGCCATAGCAGAACAGTTCCAGGTGCATCCAGCAGCCAGTCAATGTGTCCCACTAGATGTCCCAGACGGTGTCTGTCCCCAGGCCATAAGGTCAAGAATCAATCTGTCTAATGCCCTCTTAGCTACTGTTCATCAAATCACATTGAGTGCTGTTCCAACCTCCATCCTTCCCCCTACAGTACTGCACTAGGGTTCTGTCAGCTCCGTTGCTGACACACGTAACGGGATGTTTTTAGCATCTGCACTACATTTCTTTGAATGTAAGGAATTCATTAAGGAATTCAAAAATAAATTGAAGGGTCAATATTGCTCAGGTTGCAGCCTGTTTTGAGGTTGCTCTTAGTCAAAGCTAGAACTCACTGCGCACAGGTGTTCCACGTCTACTTTTGATTTAGATTTGGTTGAGTTGTCAACTAACGTTAATTCAACATGAAATCAACACACATCTCACCATGTCATTGGATTTAGGTTAAAAGTCTGGTGAAACAAAGACTAAATTACGTGGAAACAACGTGATTAGCAAAGGCAGGGCAAGCTTGACCACAACAGCCTGCTATAGAGGGCCACGTTAATGGTTCCACTTTGGCTAAAGGCACGTGTGACTCCCAATGCTTTACAATAACGACTGTTAATTGTTTAGAGACGTGGCTTGTCAATCACTCCAGATGCACTGCATGGCGCATTACAACTAGGACGTTTTAATGTTCATGCACAGTACGTAGTGAAGGAGGGCACTGTCATCTAGATTTGAGTCAGGGACAACAGAAGCCATTGTGGCTGGCAGCTGTGTCCATTACTGTGTGTGAGGACGACAACACGTCCTCTCATCCCTGACATGAAAATAGGCGTTTCTCCTTTCCGCAGTGGAAGGAGCTGTGGTTTGCCCACCGCCGATTCAAAAGCGAGGCGTGGGAATGGTGCTTCCGCCTACTTCCATTCCACTTTGAGTCCCCTGACATTAAACGTGGGCCCCTATGCCAGGGGCCCCGGGCCCCTCCAGGAGATAAGGACCAGGCTGTTTGCTCAGGGCAGTAAAGGGGAGATAAAGGCTCTCCATCAGAAGTGTTGTGTTCCGACTGGACGCCAGCCATTAAAGCCCATCGGTACCTGCTGCTGTGTCCAGGTATCAATACTGTACTTTGTGTCTCAGTGTCACGATCATGAAACATGTCGCTACGGCAAATGGGAGAGGAGTTGGACACACTGTATGCACACAATAGGTGTCACAACTCTTATTAGCCCTCGTTGGCTATTAAAAAATAAGTGGTATTTCCAAGGAAAAGATTTCGTTATTTTTTTTAAAGATAGTTTGGGCTGGTGTTGTTTTTGACAACCGTATGTGATTGCTGTGTGACTGCTGTGGAAAGGTTCCGTCGATAATCCTAGAAATTGAATCTCGATTCAAAAACCCAAGTGAGAGATTGCGAGAAAGCAAAAAGGGTAATGCCACGAAATGAGTCCTTTTGATATTCGAATTAGACATTTTGCACCAATATTGGATTTTAAAAGCGTGTTATATTAAAACGAAGTGCCCTTTAAAGCGGCAATCAGCAGTTGAAACAATAACAAAGTGTCCTCCCAGGCCCTGTTTCAGTAAAAAGATGAGGGATTGGGGCTGGAGAAATGTAACCACTTCCAAATTCATAGACAGAGTTATGGATCCAAGGACTGACCATCCATGATATTAAAATGATAGATTTAACCAATGTTTTGAGGCTATTTACTGTTGGTTTACATTAACATTGTTTACAAACACTGAAGTAAAACAAGCTTGTATTGTGGGTTGTGACGGGGTATGACAGTTGAACTAAGTTCATGAATCAATGGGAAATCTTCAAGAATCAATGGGTACATCTCATTCATTTAATAGTCCAAAAATGGATGTAGCAACTTCAGATTCTATAAATATGGGCTTGCTAAAATGCCAAAATTCAGCATTTTTGGCATGTCCCTCCGTGCACTTTCCGACTTCTCTGAGGATTTTAACCCACTTAAGCCCAACATTTCTCATCATCATTGTAAAGCCCCATTTATTTTGTTGCTTTGAAAAAGTCATTTCTGAAGATTGTTTATTTCATGTGATCGGTGATTCATTTTAAGGTAAAAAAAAACAAACAAACAACCTGTCCCTCATTTTAAGGTCAACTCTGTCAACGTGAACTGAACTCGCATTTTTATTAACGGTGAAAATATTCCTGAAAAGCTTTTTGTAAAGAAACATTGAACATCTAATAGTCAAATCATAGTATAAAATCAGGTGAGCTGGTCCTACCCTTTTTGGACATTTTCTGATGTTTTGTGGTGGAAAACTGAGTGTGTTGAGCATATCAAGTCAACCCTGTTACCCGTAGATAGACAGGCTAGAAATGTTTTAACAATTAAACTTTTTTTTGTGAAGCCTGCATTCAATTGCCCCCCCTGTTGCACACAACAAGCTTCCATTCCCCCTGTCACAAGGTGATTCATGGCTGTTTTACTGGTCAACCCTGTTACGGTCAGCCCTGTTACGGTCAACCCTGTTACGGTCAGCCCTGTTACGGTCAGCCCTGTTACGGTCAACCCTGTTACGGTCAACCCTGTTACGGTCAGCCCTGTTACGGTCAACCCTGTTACGGTCAGCCCTGTTACGGCCAACCCTGTTACGGTCAACCCGGTTACGGTCAACCCTGTTACGGTCAGCCCTGTTACGGTCAACCCTGTTACGGTCAACCCTGTTACGGTCAGCCCTGTTACGGTCAGCCCTGTTACGGTCAACCCTGTTACGGTCAACCCTGTTACGGTCAACCCTGTTACGGTCAGCCCTGTTACGGTCAACCCTGTTACGGTCAACCATGTTACGGTCAGCCCTGTTACGGTCAACCCTGTTACGGTCAACCCTGTTACGGTCAACCCTGTTACTTTATTTGGCACTTAATAGGGACTTACTATAGTAATAGTCGTTTTTATTGAACCCCTTGAGATAGGAAAACGTGCTAAAATGACACTAATTTTTTTAACCAACTTATTTTGGACTCATTTTGTGGGAACGACCCAAAAGGCAACAGAAGAAGCACAAGCCCTGGAAGAAAACAACAGCAGTCAAGGTCATTTGAAGAGGTGTGTTTGAACTTCACATGTGTTCTCTGGAGTGGCGATAAGGGGGGAAGAAAATTGACAGTTAATGCACAGTGACACAAACATACACACAAAATCCATACGGTTCATTTCCAATGGGCTCAGTGCGGACATGTCAACGTGCTAACTGGAGCACGTGGAGGGGAAATATCACCCTTCTCACGGGGAAAGACAGACAGGGGAGAGAGACAGACACACACACACAGAGGGAGAGTGATCCATAAAGAGAAAGAGAGACAGAGAGAGAGAGGGACAGAGAGAGAGAGAGAGAGAGAGAGATAAAGAGAGAGAGAGGGACAGAGAGAGAGAGAGAGAAAGAGAGAGAGACAGAGAGAGAGAGAGAGGGACAGAGAGAGAGAGAGAGAAAGAGAGAGTGAGGGACAGAGAGAGAGAGAGACAGAGAGAGAGAGGGACAGAGAGAGAGAGAGAGAGAGAGGGACAGAGAGAGAGAGAGAGAGAAAGAGAGAGAGAAAGAGAGAGAAAGAGAGAGAGAAAAAGAGAGAGCGCGCCGTCTCATCTGGCACCAACACATGCTCATGAATGCAGCCTGTCGTCATCACAAAGTGACGTTCAACTTTCCTCGTGGTCTGTACAACTGGGACACTCAATAGCATGGTGACGGTACAGTACAGACCACCGTTGTTAAAACGGGCTCATTACTCTCTACATGGTGAGATAATAAGACCGCTCTTTCACATTAAGACAAACAGTAGACTACATCATCCTATCAGGGTCCCCTTTTCAAACCACCATAGGTGGCGCCGGTGTCAATCTAAAATGTACTCCTCTCAACATTGGTTGAATAGTTGATTTCAAACCATGCCACTTCATCCCTCCTTGAATCACTTAGCTGTTGCATTCTCAACAGTTTTCGAAAACTTTGAAAGTACTTCGCTCAGTATTTGACGTTTGTGTTTATGGACCACATTACACCTGGCGTCACTTCAATTTCACTCTATTCCCTTCTCAAATGTTAAATGTCAGCATCACTTTCTGCTGTTGAAGAGGGCTCCCCAGTGGAAATCATTTTATACTGATTGTGTCAGCAGAATACAATTCTGGATTCATCCAAGGAATTGGACGCCAGGCCCGAGGAGAAGTCTCTTGTATCTATTTGTTTAGAAATTATGTCTCCACTATAACACCAACATCACTACAGCTATTAAAAAGAAAGGGGGACCAAGGCACTCTTCATATAATTCCTTAAAATGCCTTTATTTGTATGGCGTGTTCAAAGTAAACAAAGATGAAAAACTCTAGACGCGTTTCAGCTGCATGGCCTTCTGTCTACAAAAACCTACCATCATGTACCTTAGTAACTTCTGTCTACAAAAACCTACCATCATGTACCTTAGTAACTTCTGTCTACAAAAACCTACCATTGTGTACCTTAGTAACTTCTGTCTACCAACACCTACCATCGTGTACCTTAGTAACTTCTGTCTACCAACACCTACCATCGTGTACCTTAGTAACTTCTGTCTACCAACACCTACCATTGTGTACCTTAGTAACTTCTGTCTACAAAAACCTACCATCGTGTACCTTAGTAACTTCTGTCTACAAAAACCTACCATTGTGTACCTTAGTAACTTCTGTCTACCAACACCTACCATTGTGTACCTTAGTAACTTCTGTCTACCAACACCTACCATTGTGTACCTTAGTAACTTCTGTCTACAAAAACCTACCATTGTGTACCTTAGTAACTTCTGTCTACCAACACCTACCATCGTGTACCTTAGTAACGTCTTTGAACTGTACCTTACTTTAACTCCCGGCCGACATACTGTATATTCTCCTCATCGGTATACACTTCGTCACTCATGAAGGTCTTATAAACATTGTAATGGTGGATGAATGGTAGGTGTAATAAATGATATGCATCCTTTTGCATCTGCCCCAGTTTTAGGATGTTTTCAATGTGCAGCACAGGGGGTTGCTGGCCCTTCAACTGGTGGTAACGGCTGGAGCGGAATCAGTGGAATGGGATCACGTTCCCAAGTGTCTGACGCCATTCCATTCGCTCCGTTCCGGCCATTACTATGAGCCGCTGGTGTGCAGCAATACATATTTTCCATAATGAACATGGCAATAGCGGTGTATGAACGGTGGGTGTTGGAATGTTCTATTGACGGTGTGACTCGGACCACTTCTGACTCTCACCTGAGTAGTGCTGTACCAGCTGCTGTAGGGTCTCAAACTGAGCCCTGGTGGTGATGTAGTAACCGCCGCTGTCCAGCTTACGGATCTTATAATGCTTGACGTGGTCCCCCTTCACGTCGTCCCAGTCTCGTATGGACAGGGAGAAGGCACCTACCGAACACAGTTGTGGAGGGGAGTGAGTCACTTGGGAAAACGGTCACTTACCTCATGCATTAATTATAGCTGTGGCCATAGCGAACGGTTGATAGTATTACCAGATGCCGAAGTAGCCCACCGGGAAAATATTCTGACGTCATTTCAACCAGTTTTACCCGCTGGACAGTTTTTCTAGAACAGTAGGCCGCTCCTCAAGTTGGGTACATCATGCATTCTATTACAGTGCCGTCCCGACAGTCTCTTGAGGTTACCTTTAGTGGTTTCACTCTCCCTGATGAGATACGTGCCGCGGGGATTGCCAGTGAACAGAAGTTGCCTCTCTGCATCCTTCCGGCCCAGTTTCCCAAAGTACCAGCTACAGAGAGAGGGTTTAACACAGGGACAGGTCAATAATGAGTGAGGGAAGCCATTGTATAAGCCATCTATCTGGATCGATTCGAGGGCGGAAAAGCCGTCTTTGAAGTTGAAAATGATGATCTGACATACAGAGAGAGCTGAGAGACACAGGTCACGAGGCCAGTTGAAATTCTCACTATAAACCCTGTCAATAAAATCACCCATCGGGCCGTGCTTTCTCAGACTAGAGGCTGAACAATGCATGTTGAGAGTGAACGGGGGATTTAATACCCTGCATGAAATGCCCCCCCTTGTCTTACAGTAATAAGCCAGTGTCGGTAAATTGAGCCACACCCAACGCAAACCCAGGCTGTGCTTAAATCCAGCATACTGTAGTGAGCTTAATGAGAGTTTGCCTTGTGGTGCACCATTAGAATAATTACATCATTATTCCTCAGAGAGTCGAGGACGAGGAGGGGGGTGTGTGTGTGGGGGGGGGGGGGGGGGGGGGGGGGGGGGGGGGGCTGTAGCACCGTCAGACATTCAGGTTCATTCACACATGACACAGACAAAGCTCTTATACATTCTCTATGACATTTCAAATAATCGGAACACACACAGCATTTAACGCAATTCTCCTGTCTTTTATAGTGTCTAGTAATGAGCTGGGGAATAGTCGCTTTAATGAGCTGGGGAAAGTGCCAGCTCTGCAGAGACATACACATCCCAGTATGATTACATTTCTGCTCAGAGCCTTGTGTTGACTGTTAACTCCAGATGCTGAGAGAAAGAGAGGATGTCTATGCTTGTCTTAACTTCGGACATCTTCCTCTCTCCCTGTTGTCTCAGACAGCGAAGAGAATGAAGAGAGGAGAGAGAACCCGCGCTTGACTTGGGCGGGAGCCCCCCGGAGCCGAGTACCGGCACCTCAAATGTTGTACTGCTTGAGCTCCTGTTCCTCTTATTAGAATATTAGCTCAAAAGTATTGTGGAGCTCCAGCACCTAAATATAAACAGTACCGACACCCAAAATGAGTACAGGCAACTATTTTAGTCCAACTCAAGCGCTGGAGAAAAGACAGAGACAGAGAGTGTGTGTGTGTGTTCAATCATTACATTTTTCATTTCATTCTCTTTTTTTGTTGTTTGTTCATGCCATGTAGTCAGCTCTATCAGAGCGTGTCCCAATGAAACTCAGTATGACAGACTGCTACTCACTCCTCAGCCTGGATGGAGTCCACTGGAGCCACGTAATTACTGGGAATGTAGCCATTTCCACCGGTGGTGAGGGAACGAGCATCCCACCAGTCCCCTTCACTGAGGGAGAGGGAGGGAGAGAGGGAGGGAGAGAGAAGGGGGGGGGGGGGGGGGGTCAGATGGTTTCATGTACAGAGTGTATTATTAGAGCGGCGAGAACACAAACCACTATGTTCAATAATGCAGTTGACAATGTGAATACATTGAAAGCAGTATATGCCTTCATGTGTTTGTATGGAATCGTGGAGGGAGGTAGTATTTGGCAGCAGTGGCTGATTACAAGCAGAGGAGGGAGGAAGACGGATGTAGAGAGGAGAGAGAACCAGTGCCTGAGAGAGCTTGCATGCCTACACGGCCATTACTGCCTCTCTCATGTCCTCCCTCTATCACCTTTCCTATATATATTTAATTTTAAATTTAAATTTTACTAGGCAAGTCAGTTAAGAACAAATTCTTATTTTCAATGACGGCCTAGGAACATTGGGTTAACTGCCTGTTCAGGGGCAGAACGACAGCTCGGGGATTCGAACTTGCAACCTTTCGGTTACTAGTCCAACGCTCTAACCACTAAGCTACCCTGCCGCCCTCCACCACTCTCACTTGTCTGTCCTCCAGACACACTGCCCTCTTTTACATCTCTCTCTCTCCCTTCTCTCCCTCGCACATTTCATCTTTCATTTTGTGCGAGCTAGTGGCGGTCTTTCATTTGTCCTGAATAAGAACATGATGGGAGTGTGGGGGGGGGGGGGGGGGGGGCTGGGGTACGACTTCAGAGCAAGAAATGGGGCCGGTTTCCTTTGTTCTGAGAGCAGAATGGAGGTTCCCCCTGGAGGGCTAGTGTGTTCACCCTAACACACTAACGCTAACAGCTGAGAGGAAGGATGGATTGCTGGGAGGAAAGCAGGCGAGAGAGAGAGAGAGAGAGAGAGAGATGGGAGGGGCCCGTCTGTCTTCTTCAACCCTCTTTAAACCATCTCGACTCCGCCACAAAGACAGAAAACAACAACATGTAAACAAAGAGAGAACCATCCTCCTCCCATCTCCAGAAGTATTGTAATGCTCTGACTAGCCCCCCTTCCCTGTGGTCACTGCTGATGACAGAGTAATGAGTGGATTGTGTCGACAGACTGGAGTCAGGCTGGTATCCACCAGCATAGTATTCATAGTTGGAATATGTACAAAAACAATACCCAATTTACTAACCCTTAAGACTTGAACCATTGAACAACAAATCAGAGCTATTTCCTGCATATTTCTGAGGTCATTTTTCAGTCTGAGAAAAATGTGCTAAATATGCCATTGTATTATAAACACTTATAAATGTGTCTTTATATCAAAACTGCTATAGGAAACTAGCACAAGCAATCAAACTGGAGCATTATAAAGACTTGAGTCTTTTTGTTTAGGATGAATCCCTGGAACGTGATAGATGCCTACACCAAGCTCAGTGTTCCCTTGAGGATACCACCACAACACAACAGTCCCTTCACCCACTGCTCGGTGCACAGTGTGTCCGAGGGAGTCCCAGGGCTGCTCACCTAAGCCCTGTCTGAACAGGCATCTGCCACGTACTGTCTTTGCGCCAGGCAGCCCTGACTACAAGGGAGAGACAGGGTCTGGGACTGGGTTGGGTGCAACTAGTCTTCTATCCAGGAGGGGGCAGTGTACCCAGTTAGAGGTTCCTGCCAGGAAGGGAGGGAGGGAAGCAGCAGGCGTGGGCGGACTGAGGACGGGCGACGGAGGGTGGTGGATGCAGCTCTTTCTGGCCACTGCCCAGGAGGAAGAGGAGAGATGAGGAGAGGATAGGGAGGGTTACTAATGATGGTGCTCTTCCTGCCTTTGCTCTAGATGGGGAAGGCGGTGGGTGGAAAGGTGAAAGGTGAAAGGTGTGCTGCTGCGGTATGAGGAGGAAGAGCAGCCCTTCCGCATGGGGTGAGAGGACAGGATGCTAAAGCAGTATGAATGGGCGTGGTGACTAGAGAGGAGAGAAGACACTGTGCTGGGCCCGGAGTTTAGGTTGAACACCTACAGGGGTGAACATGGACATGGGGAGAATAGAGGAGATGACTACAAACCTAAAACAGACCCAGTCACACACGCTCCTGAGAGAAATATACATTTTTATTTTGCAGTGTGCAGGCTATCAATTCAGCTGAGTGGAGTCTTTCACATAGAAAAAAAGCAGCATGTTTGAAATATCAGCTGTCTTCCCGTTGGCTGGTCTGAGACAGTTTTGCTGACAGAAGGGTAACTGTACCCAACATGGCCGTAGAGTAGGCACAGGAAATAGGGTGGCTGCACTTCGTGTCAGACGGTTCAAAGCGAAAGTCCACACCAGACCAGAGCAGACTGAAGAACAACACAGAACCATTCCACGGCACCCACTGCAAACTAAAGACCCCTGACTGCTCCACCCAGTTTAAATGTAGATATAACCGCAGCTGTTCGTGGTTGAAAATGCAAATACAACAGCTGTCCCAGACACCATTCAATCACCACTTCCCCCCGATCAAAATGCCTTACCTTGACAGCCAGACTGCAACAGTGATTGTAATATGCATTCTAATTGACATATATAATATAGACCCGTTCCCCCTCGGTGCAGTGGGTGTGATAAGTACTGTTACTGTACTTACGTGCTGTTGATAATCTGAAACTTCTCCCCTTTCCTGAAGCTGAGGTCGTCCTCTGTCCGGGCCTCGTAGTCGTAAAGTGCCACAAAGAGGGTGACTCCTGCCGAGAGATAAACGCACAGCGTCAGCACTCACGCGACTAGGACGAGCAGCGAATGAACCCGAGAGTCTGACAGACTCACATTGAACTGACTGGCACTGGGAGGGAGGCTGTGTGCACTGTATGCTTTTTATACGAGAGACGGTGGATATACTGTGTATGAGCTGTATTGAATTCAAATGTGAAATCAATCGTCCCATTTTATGGGCATAACTAGCTGGAAATTAGCCTTCGTACAGTACTGGGCATCTTTCACCTAGAAGGTAGCACACAAATACTGCAGAAATGGTGAACGGAAAAGAACCTCTCAGCAGACAAATAACCTCTCAGCAGACAAATAACCTCTCAGCAGACACGTACAGTAAATAACATATGTAATTGAAGAGTTCTGTCAAATAGGAAAAACACATTCCTTTCCAAGATTAGACTGAGACAAGTGTGAAAGCCTCCTAGTCCCTGGGGAAGTGTGTAGGGGCTCCAGACAGACTGGGCTGAGAGAGGGGCTGAGCTCCAGCTACCCAGGCGGCCTGCTGAATCTCTCAGGATAAGCCTCCACAAAGTCTAAAGAGCTTTCTTTATTCATCTCCTTTCCCTCATCTGAAAAGACTTGACGCATCCCGGCGATATGGTGGAAGCCTACACAGCCTTACAAATCTAGTTTCAACACAGTGACAGTGGGCCAAATACAACGGCGGACCTACAGAGGTATCGCACACTAACAGTGGTACTGCCTGGCTGCTCCACTGCAGTCTCCCAGTCTCCACAAACACAGACAGACACAGCCAGAGATTTCATAATCCAGCCTTTCAAAACGGGACTCTTTTAAAAAAAAAATCAAAGAGCCTGTGGCTAATGCTGGCCTGGCCTCCACACACTAGAGGATAGAAGGATCAAATCAAATCAGATGTCAGTGAGTTGTGGCTGTGATTGGGCAGGAACCAGGAAGGAACATCAAGATGCACTGTGTATGTTGACCTTGCAAGCAGAGCCGGCCTGATCTTTACCCATGCTGCCTGCAGGTGACCCGAGGAGCTAGCTGATTGGCTTGAAAGGTCTGATGAGGAAGCTTGAGTGTGCTCTTCTTGTTCCTCAAGGGCCTCGTCATCACATTTACCTCAGGTCACTTCAAAGCCCTAGCCCTTGTGACGGGGGGGGGGGGGGGGGGGGGCGACGACGACAATGTGTTCTACAGGAAATGATGAGCGTGTGCTTTGAGAGCAGGGCCCTTGATGATATCAGCAGTGAGAAGAGCACAAGCAGCTGCCTTTCATGCGACACAGTACAGAGACAGAGAGAAAGAGAGAGACGAGAGGGAGAGAGACAGAGTGACAAAGAGAGAGACAGAGAGAGCACACCGGGGGCTTTTGAGAGCCACACCTCTGACGCATCTACCCGCCACACCAGTCCCGAGATACAGACGGCATCCCTTTTGAAACAATAACTCCACACCTCCACCATTTACAAGAAACCCACAGAGCAAACCACAAAACAACAAACAGGCTTGGTTATGCAGAATCTGAGAATCGTGGTATGTGAAGCCCATTCAATTCAGTTACATAAGGCCATGGGACAAACGCTACTAGCTGTGAACTTCCATTCTGACTATTAATTAAGTGCATACAGATGAAGCTATGAGGCTGATCGGACAAGGCAGTACCATTATTTTGTCATTAAAGTGGTTGAGAGAGAGAGAGGGACAGCTTGTACCAAAGTTCCCGAATAGGAAGAAATGTCAAAGTTAAACCCCTTGGTCCACTGCGACCGCCTGTGTGGATTTGGACCGCTTTGGGACAGAAATAATCCACACTTTGAGGGAAGCCGTGTTTAGCTAAGTGGAAACGCTGAGTTCTTCTTGTAACAGCTGTGGCTCAGTAAAACATGAAGGATATCCTGACTGGAAATATTCCCTATGTAAACAATGAAAGCACACACAAAAGGCCTTGCAAGCGCCGGCCGGACGTTCCAACACAGGGGCGAGGCGCCGGGACGGGGCCGTGAGGTGAAGAGAGTCGGGGGAAATCCGTAACGGGGTAAAGGGGAACATATCAAAACCCCTACCTGTTCCGCCACGGGTGCGGAGTGTCCCTGTGTGGGAGGAG
Source organism: Oncorhynchus mykiss (assembly GCF_013265735.2). Lineage (NCBI taxonomy): Eukaryota > Metazoa > Chordata > Actinopteri > Salmoniformes > Salmonidae > Oncorhynchus > Oncorhynchus mykiss. The sequence continues at coordinate 14,591,408 of NC_048568.1, read as the reverse complement.
GTGTGGACCCCTCCAAAAACCGTTATCCCCTGGCCAACGGGTGCCTGGAAGTTGTTGAAGTTTGGGATGGCGGTGACCCCGAAGTTGGGGTAGTGCTGGTGCTGTGGCGTGGGGTCGGCTCCATAGCGGTAGCCCGCGGCACTCTGGGAGATGCTGGTGTCTCGGTCGTCCGTGAGTTTGGTTGCTTCTTTATCCTTGCATTGCACACAGCCCATCATCTATATTCTATAAAGTCAAGGAGAAACACAGAGAAAGAAGAGGGATTATCAACTCGACAGGAAATCAATCCTACAACCAGTCTGAAAATGATGAGTAGTACTACATGCAATAGAGGTGAACTTTGACATTGTTCTTGGTTTGCTCTCCCATCTCCTCAGATCACATTTCCTTGGGATGCTTTCTCTCAAGGACCACTGGGAAGTTTATAGCCTGATACGCACGCAAGCACACACACAGAGCAGAAAACTGGGAGGTTTATAGCCTGACACACACATACAGACGACACACACAGCAGAGCTCCGGATGACTCACACAGACGACACACACAGCAGAGCTCCGGATGACTGCCACCTGGAACACACACACACACACACACACACACACACACACACACACACACACACACACACACACACACACACACACACACACACACACACACACACACACACACACACACACACACACACACACAGTGTCTCTTTCATGGCCAGGAGAAAAACCACACTGTGATACACACTGGACTTGGGGAAGGAGGGCTAGTCGGGGAGCAGGGGACCCATGGAGGAAGGGTCTCAGGGGTATTAGCTCATCGATTATTTCTATGGTCACATCACTGCCAGTATCGACCGTCCGTACGGTCAAATGGACTCCAGAGGTGGGGATGGAGAGAGGAGAGCAACTGCAGTGTGGATGTTACTTCTGTCAGTTAAAGAGACGGGACATATTTCCAGACATCTCCGTGTTCCTACCACCCATTGTTCAGCCAAGAGTAGCGTACTTCTATGGTATTATCTAGGTCATTAAATACTAGTATATAAACACACCTACATACAAACAAAAAATATATACCTTCAGTAGACTATTTATGCGTTAGCTGAGATGGTATTTGCACTGTCAAAACGAAAGCGTAAAGTTAATGAACGGCCGAGAGCCAAGCTCTACTACTGTGGTGCTGGGGAAGATTACCACTGGGCAGTTTTATTCACCCTGCGAGAATGAATGTCATCTCATTACCAGTGTGCAAAACAAACACGAACATAACACTTTGTCTGTGTAGTAGATCAGTGGAGACAAATAGACTGTAAGTTGCAGTGTTCCTATGGAGACAGACTGCTGATCTAGCCTTCAGCTAAAGCCACCGACTGCCCTCAAACGTGTAATTTGAAAATATTCAGGATTTAAATCAGAGCCCTGTTTCTCTTTCTGTCTCTTTATCCCTCCCTCCCTCCATCTCCCTCCTTCTCTCTCTCTCTCTCTCCCCCTCATTCCAAGCCTCCTGGCCCAGAGTCTCCTGGCTCTTCCATCTCTTCTGAGAGGAGCAGGACGTGTAGTCTGCAGTCATTGAAGACACATGCAAGGAGAAGAGACTCTGGCTCAGTATGCTTCCCTTTGGTCAAAGGGAAAAATAAGGCCCAAACTATAGGAAGCCCTCCTCCTCTCCATCAATCAGCACAGCAGCAGGACAATGGTCACCCATAGAGCATGGCCGTGGCACAGACCCTTCTTCCGTCATCGTCACTGACTGACTACCGCCCGCTTGTCCAAAGGAGAGAGAGAGAGAGAGAGAGAGGACAGCGAGAGAGACAGACAGACAGAGACAGGGAAATAAACAACGTCAGGGTTCCCAATCTATTAAAGTATAAACTACATATTTGGATTTAATTTGTAGATTAAGGCTGAATCCACACAAATACAGAGATCAGATGAAAAGGTATCTCGTGACATCATCCAATCTCATAAACTACATAACATATCAGAGCATCGTATTTGCTCTGTGACCGTGACCTGACAAACCAACCTGGCTCCGCAAAATGGGCGTGCGAATGCAGTAAATGCCACAATGACTCAGCGGTCCAAATCTGTAATCCAAGTCGACAAGCCCTGAGTGGGAAGAGGAATCAGATAACTGCTATGGTCAGTGGTGGATTCCACAGCAGTTCTAATCGCCTAGCTACACCTAACAACTTGTAGCATCACTGAAAAGGCTCAAAGTTGCTCGATAATCTACCTCACAACATAGCCGCCCAGCAGCAGAGAGAGAGATTGGATTGGCTGTTGGACATTGACATTTTCATTGATCTCTGTTAGCCGGTCAGAAGGCTTGGCTTGTGTTGTGGTAAATGTCAGAGTAATCTGTGGAAGCGGTATGTTGTTGACTAGATACAGTCAAAGCTGCCTCTAATAGCGGCACAGTATTATAGGTGATTCCAAAGGAGCCCCATGGAATAGGCTGCTGCTGTGTAAATGATGGGAGATGCAGTGTGTAGTCAGCTTCAACCATATCCCAGAGTACTGCAGGACCACTCCCAGTATTGTTATTCTATCCTGCAGTAGGCAGCTATAAGACAGTCCTCATAGCAGGAGACCGTCAGCCATGAACTAACAGAGCCTCAGCCCAGTGCTACAAACACTGTCCACCATGGACCCCTCGACACTGCTCACCATGGACCCCTCGACACTGCTCACCATGGACCCCTCGACACTGCTCACCATGGACCCCTCGACACTGCTCACCATGGACCCCTCGACACTGCTCACCATGGACCCCTCGACACTGCTCACCATGGACCCCTCGACACTGCTCACCATGGACCCCTCGACACTGTTCACCATGGACCCCTCGACACTGCTCACCATGGACCCCTCGACACTGTTCACCATGGACCCCTCGACACTGCCACCATGGACCGCTCGGCACTGCTCACCATGGACCCCTCGGCACTGCTCACCATGGACCCCTCGACACTGCTCACCATGGACCCCTCGACACTGCTCACCATGGACCCCTCGACACTGCTCACCATGGACCCCTCGACACTGCTCACCATGGACCCCTCGACACTGCTCACCATGGACCCCTCGACACTGCTCACCATGGACCCCTCGACACTGCTCACCATGGACCCCTCGACACTGCTCACCATGGACCCCTCGACACTGCTCACCATGGACCCCTCGACACTGCTCACCATGGACCCCTCGACACTGCTCACTATGGACCCCTCGACACTGCTCACCATGGACCCCTCGACACTGCTCACTATGGACCCCTCGACACTGCTCACCATGGACCACTCGACACTGCTCACCATGGACCCCTCGACACTGCTCACTATGGACCCCTCAACACTGCTCACTATGGACCCCTCAACACTGCTCACTATGGACCCCTCAACACTGTTCACCATGGACCCCTCAACACTGTTCACCATGGACCCCTCAACACAGGCTAGGGACTGAGCTCAGCCTCACTGCTCCCTTTGTTTGAACCCAACCTCTTTCATCTCTTTCTTCGCCCCCTTCCATCTTTCTTTCTCCCTCTCCTTCTCTCCACTGATGAATTCTTCCCTCCTGTTCAGAAAACAGAAAACACCTGCTAGCCGTAGGCACTTGTATTGCTGTTTACTCCTCCCCTTCCTCTGCTGCAGAATAACAGCCTGAAAGCGACTGAAAGCCATCAGCACAGTGTTTCGTATAGAAACACTCACTCTTCTTCTCCTCCTCAGATTGGTTCAGCCAATCAGATCAATGGTCCTTCAGGCAAAATCAATTATAAAGCAGAACATAACCAGAAGCAGAGTAGCAGTTGGGTCTATAATTAGTTAAAATAAAGGCCATTCATTTAGGGCCTATATGGACCAAATTCATTAAGAGCTTTAATTGAAAGCCAAAGATCTAAAGATTTGAAGAATCTAAGGCTCCTGTTCATTAAATAAAAAGCAAAAGGGACAAAAATGGATTAAATCAAGAAGGTGACATGTTCGAGCATGTCTCCGGCAATCAGTCTCTAAAGAGAAGAAAGGGATAGAAAAAAGATCCATCCACAGTGAACACACGCTCGCTCAGAAAAAAAGACCCATCCACAGTGAACACACGCTCGCTCAGAAAAAAGATCCATCCACAGTGAACACACGCTCGCTCAGAAAAAAGATCCATCCATAGTGAACACACGCTCGCTCAGAAAAAAAGACCCATCCACAGTGAACACACGCTCGCTCAGAAAAAAGATCCATCCACAGTGAACACACGCTCGCTCAGAAAAAAGACCCATCCACAGTGAACACACGCTCGCTCAGAAAAAAGATCCATCCACAGTGAACACACGCTCGCTCAGAAAAAAGACCCGTCCACAGTGAACACACGCTCGCTCAAAAAAAAGATCCGTCCACAGTGAACACACGCTCGCTCAGAAAAAAAGATCCATCCACAGTGAACACACGCTCGCTCAGAAAAAAGACCCATCCACAGTGAACACACGCTCGCTCAGAAAAAAGATCCGTCCACAGTGAACACACGCTCACTCAGAAAAAAGATCCATCCACAGTGAACACACGCTCGCTCAGAAAAAAGAACCATCGACAGTGGACACACGCTCGGTCAGATCCATGTCAATTATTCATGGGACAGTTGTGCAAAATCAAGGTAGGCATGCCTCAGAGTCGGTGTTGGGCCAGCTGCAAGAGAACTGAGGGGGGAACGCCCTGGATGGAGTCATGTATATTTCATAGGGGGTGATGAATCATTAGCAAGGGGGGGGGGCTACACTGTCGATTTATGCACTGGGGTGGTCTGGACCCTCATGGGACCCCCTCTATCTGGACAGAACACAGTAGGCCTTTACAGGATGCCATCATCTCGGAGCAGAGAGCAGGGAGGAGATGAGGGAGCAGGAAATAATATGGCCACCTCTTCAGTACAGTACACATCCATCTGTGGGTCTGTGGATGTTTTTGTGAGCTCATCTCAAATGGCCTAGTCCTTACTGTGTGGCCGAGCCACCTCACTGATGTGGCCTAACCTATTTTACTTTCACCACTTCAGAGCCAGACAAAGGATCAAGACATTTGGTGTTGTACTCTCACTTTAGTTCCGCGCGTGTGGAACATTAGCCTCAGTGTTATACCCTTCATCAGGTGAAACCGAGTGAATGTTAAAATAGACTTCCAGACAGAGAGAGCGGGAGGTCTACAGAGATAATGAGATAGAAGATTATCAAGGGGGGCGAGAGGAGAGACAGAGAGAGAGCGAGAGAAAGCAAGAGCGGGGGAAGGAGAGAGAGAGAGAGAGAGAAAGGGAGAGAGAGGTTAACTGGAAGTGTGAGACAAGGAGAGAGTAAAAGGGGGAGAGGGCGGAGGAGCAGAAGGAGGAGTGCCTTGGGGCGGAGCACAGCCCCCAAACACTTGACAAAAGGAGCAGAATAATGATCAGTGCTGGGCGTCACATGCTGAGCCCCAGTCCGCCGGGGGACGGCCTTGCCTCTGTGCTCTCAGCGTGCTGCCAACCAGCCAGCCAGCCTCTGTCACGCACACAGGCAGCAGCATCACGAGCGGTCCTGCACCATTCAAGGTTAACGCTCAGAGGCTTATGCCTCATTCAATCCCCAACCTACATACAGCCACTTAACATGAACAGGAACACAAACATAGCACCCGACGCACGCAATCAAGGGGTGAGCAGTGTGTGCATGTGTAAGCGCTAGTGGCTCAATTATCACAACAGCTGCAAGGCGAACATTGGGATTAAGCCGAATCACGGCATCAACATTCTGACTCCGACCTTCGTAATAATTTTTGGATCCCTCCAAATCTCTATACTGTATGTTTAGGACTCTAAATCAGACTGTGTGGTGCATCAGGTCCCCTCCTCTTTCTCCTCTTTCTCTTCCTCTCCCTCCCTCTATCACAAGGCCTGGTGTTATGTGATTCATCATCAGCTGGCGGAGAGAGAGAGAGTCCTGTGGTGTGCTGCTTCCGGGTCTGACTGACTGCTCTGGCTGCGTCTCTGTGAGGAGAGAGAGTCCTGTGGTGTGCTGCTTCCGGGTCTAACTGACTGCTCTGGCTGTGTCTCTGTGAGGAGAGAGAGATTGTGTTCAGGACGGGTTACAGAGGTCACCTGGCACGGCTCTGAGGAAACAATTAGGCACAATACCATCGCTGGAGGAGCAGGCCTGAGGTGGGATCCAAACCTCCTAGAAACCCCCCAGGAGTCGCCTAGCCCAAAGAGAGGGCTGGCGCTGGTCGGGCTTGACGGTCGGGCTTGACGGTCGGGCTTGCTGGCCGGGCCCTGAACACACATACAGTGCCTTGCAAACGTATTCAGACACCTTGCATATCTTCATATTGTAACACAATACTTAGTGGGATTCAAATGAATTTGTATTTTTGTCAACAATACACACAACATACTCTGTCATGTCAAAGTGGAAGAACGATTTGAAAAAATAAAACGTACTCATATTTTTTAAAATAATTAAAATATAGTCGTTGCATTCGTATTCAGCTCCTTTAGTTTAGGCAAGCCTAAATTAGTCAAATGTGGCTTTAAAAAAATAAAATCACATAAAAAGGTACATGGACTCACTCTGTGTGAAATAATAGGGGTTGGCGTGATTTTTGAATGACTACCCCTTCCTCTGTCCCCCATTCATACTACATCTGTAGGTCAGGGTGTGACTGGGGGGTTAGTCTAGTTTATATTTTCTATGTGGGGTTCTAGGTTGTTTTTTCTATGTTGGGGTTTTGGTATGATTCCAATATTGTTGTCTCTAATTGGGGATCATACTTAAGTCTAATTCTTTCCACCTGTGGGTTATGGGATATTGTTTATGCTTTGAGTTGGTGGTGTTGTCACGGTTCGTTATTTGTTTGTTTATTGTTTCGTCTTTGCTATAGTTTCACTTCTTTAATAAATTATGTGGAACTCAACATACGCTGCCTTGGTCCGACATTCATTCCAATGAACGTGACAATCAAGGACAGATTAAACTACAGAAACCAGGAAGTTTTTTTTAAAGCTTCGTAAAAAAAGGGCAGTGTTTGGTAGATGGGTAACAGTAACAAACCAGACATGAAATATATCTTCAAGCATGGTCAAGTTAATAATTATGCTGTGGATGATGTATTAAACTACCTCAACACCTCAAAGATTGTCGTCCTTCTGAACTGAGCTGCAGGACAGGAAGGAAACTGCTTAAGGATGTCACCATGAGGCCATTGGTGATTTTAAAACAACTACAGAGTTCAATGGCTGTGATGGGAGAGAACTGAGGATGGATAAACAACATTGTAGTGACTCCACAATAGTGACCTAAATGAGTGAAAGGAAGAACACAAATACACAGAATATAAATATTCCAAAACATGCATCTTGTATGGAACAACGTGCTAACACTGGAAAAAAAACAACACGGCAAAGGAATACACCTTTTGGCGTAAATGCAAAGCCCCGTTTGGGTGTAAATCCAGCACAACACGTCACTGAGTAACTCCTTATTTTCAAGCATGGTGGCTGCTCTATCATGGTATGGGTATGCTTGTCATCTGCAAATACTGGGGGGTTTTCCAGGATAAAAAATAAAACGGGATAGGCTAAGCACAGGCAAAAATCATGAAACCTTTTTTTAGCCTGCGTTCCACCTGGCACCGGCAGGGGAATTCACCTTTCAGCAGGACAATAACCTACAACACAAGGTCAAATATACAGTGGGGAGAAAAAAATCAGCAGTGTTTCCTACTTACAAAGCATGTAATTTTTATCATAGGTACACTCCAACTGTGAGAGACGGAATCTAAAACAAAAATCCAGAAAATCACATTGTATGATTTTTAAGTAATTAATTTGCATTTTATTGCATGACATAAGTATTTGATACATCAGAAAAGCAGAACTTAATATTTGGTTTCAGGTTTCGGGGCTGTTGCAGGGAAATACGGACTTTCAGCTCCCTCCAAATATTTTCTATTGGGTTCAGGTCTGGAGACTGGATAGGCCACTCCAGGACCTTGAGATGCTTCTTACAGAGCCACTCCTTAGTTGCCCTGGCTGTGTGTTTCGGGTCGTTGTCATGCTCGAAGATCCAGCCACGACCCATCTTCAATGCTCTTACTGAGGGAAGGGGGTTGTTGACCAAGATCTTGCGATACATGGCCCCATCCATCCTCCCCTCAATAAGGTGCAGTCGTCCTGTCCCCTTTGCAGAAAAGCATCCCCAAAGAATGATGTTTCCACCTCCATGCTTCACGGTTGGGATGGTGTTCTTGGGGTTGTACTCATCCTTCTTCTTCCTCCAAACACGGCGAGTGGAGTTTAGACCAAAAAGCTCTATTTTTGTCTCATCAGACCATATGATCTCCTCCCATTCCTCCTCTGGATCATCCAGATGGTCATTGGCAAACTTCAGACGGGCCTGGACATGCGCTGGCTTGAGCAGGGGGACCTTGCGTGCGCTGCAGGATTTTAATCCATGGCGGCGTAGTGTGTTACTAATGGTTTTCTTTGAGACTGTGGTACCAGCTCTCTTCAGGTCTTTGACCAGGTCCTGCCGTGTAGTTCTGGGCTGATCCCTCACCTTCCTCATGATCATTGATGCCCCACGAGGTGAGATCTTGCATGGAGCCCCAGACTGAGGGTGATTGACCGTCATCTTGAACTTCTTCCATTTTCTAATAATTGCGCCAACAGTTATTGCCTTCTCACCAAGCTGCTTGCCTATTGTCCTGTAGCCCATCAGAGGTCTTGTGCAGGTCTACAATTGTATCCCTGATGTCCTTACACAGCTCTCTGGTCTTGGCCATTGTGGAGAGGTTGGAGTCTGTTTGATTGAGTGTGTGGACAGGTGTCTTTTATACAGGTAACGAGTTCAAACAGGTGCAGTTAATACAGGTAATGAGTGGAGAACAGGAGGGCTTCTTAAAGAAAAACTAACAGGTCTGTGAGAGCCAGAATTCTTACTGGTTGGTAGGTGATGCAATGCAATGCAATGCATGTCATGCAATAAAATGCAAATTAATTAGATAAAAATCATACAATGTGATTTTCTGGATTTTTGTTTTAGATTCCGTCTCTCACAGTTGAAGTGTACCTATGATAAAAATTACAGACCTCTACATGCTTTGTAAGTAGGAAAACCTGCAAAATCGGCAGTGTGTCAAATACTTGTTCTCCCCACTGTATACTGTAGTTGCTTACCAAGAAGACCGCGAATGTTCCTAAGTGGTCAGTTTTACAATATTGACTTAAATCTGCTTAAATACTATGGCAAAACTTGAAAATCGCTGTCTAGCCATGATCCCCAACATCTCGACAGAGCTTGTGTAATAAATAAAATACCCAGGTATGCAAAGCGGTTGCAGGCTTATTCAAGAAGACTCACAGCTGTAATTGCAGCCAAAGGGGTTTCTAACATGTTTGGACTCAGGGAGCTGAATACTTAGGCAACAACTATATTTTCATAAATGTTTACATTATTTTACATTTAATCTATAACACAAACAATGTCTGTCTATATCTATCTATCTATCTATCTATCTATCTATCTATCTATCTATCTATCTATCTATCTATCTATCTATATATATATATATATATATATATATATATATATATATATATATATATATATTCCACTGACATTACAGAGTATTTTGTGTACATTTGTTGACAAAAAAAAGACAATTAAATAAATGTTAATCCCACTTTGTAACACAATAAAATGTGAAGAAATCCAAGGGGTCTGAATACTTTTGCAGGGCCCCGTATCAGTGCCTTTCAAAGGGAATGGGAGTCAGTGCATTAGCCTTGTGTATCTGGGATTATCTTGTTTCATGCCCCCCCCCCAGCATGTGCCCACCAGGAGGTCTGCTGGAGGATGCTCCAAGCCCTGTAATTAAAAAGGCAAGCGGGGACCACTCTATCCCCCCACAATAAGCTCCTCGGTGTCTAACATTGTTTCCTGGGTTGAAGATAAGAAGAGCAGAACAGCCTGTAGCTAGAAGCCTGCATCTGTAGCTTGCCTCTCTCTGCCACAGCCATAAAGTACCGGGACTAACTGAGGCAGTCAAGTTGTGTGACGTTCATGCGTTCCCCCCCACCCCCACACCCCACTGTTTATGGTTCATTTCAGCAAGTTGCTTTTGGGCATGGGAGGCTGCCTCTCTGGGTGGGATTATGAACTGTGAGCTGTCAAACTGTGGATAACCCTTCTCCCCCAACTCTCTGAGAAGCCAGGATCACAACACTGAGCCATCTTCCTACCCCTACTCATCCTCCTCCTCCACCAATTCCCGAGGAAGGCCACTATCCTCTGCCCTGCCTGCGCCTGTCAGTCAAAGACCAGGCCAGCCATGGTTAGGCTGTGCTGGGCTGGATGAGTGGGAGGGGCCTGATTTGGCACCATTGTGTCAGGGTGACTTAGTGTCAGTGCATTCTGAGTGCTGCTGAGTAGCTCAGTTGGTAGAGCATGGCACTTGCAACGTCTGGGTTGTGGGTTCGATTCCCACGGGGAAAATGTATGCACTCACTAGTGTAAGTCGCTCTGAATAACAGAGTATGCTAAATGACTCAGATGTAAAAACCTGACTAGCATTTACCCATAGGGGGAGAAAAGCTGCCTGGCTGGGAGGAGGACTGCTGCTCTCTCACCACTGAGCCTCAGCCTTTAGCCGTCCTGAGCCCTTAGCTGTTAGCCTGCCTGAGCCCAGTCTAAGGCTCTCAGGGCGGGGATTAGCAATGTGGCTTCCCTGCTCTCTCTCCCTTGGACTGCAGTTAGTGGAAACCGTTAGTTGGTTTTTAATCAGGCTAAGAATAAAGTACCAGCATTGTGTTATCATGCATTTACAACACAGTCCACAGATACTGTTACTCAGACCCGGCGCCAGGTTAAAGTGACTAAAGGGGCTGTTGAAATCGGTGAGGGGGACACAATTTCGGGGAGTTCTTGCATTGGAATTAAGTTTGAATGCCGAGACTCCGAGTACATTGGGTACTTTTGATGTGACAGGGTTGGCGTAAAGTCTGTAACCCATCTCCGCTGTGCTATATCAGCACAATGGACAGCGACAATACAAAGTAAAGAAAGGCCTAGTTGGTAATGATGAATTACCAGTGCATAATAGGTGAATTACCCTATGTGAATGCAGCCAAATACAACTTGTATTTCTTTCCACAGTGTAGCGCATTTCAAAATGCTCCTTGCTTGATTTTTGCCTAGCGAATTTATTTGGCTCTATCAATAGCATGCTTTCAGATAGAATACCAACCTTGGGTACGTTAGCATTGGACCAAATACAGAACTTTCAATGAGGGAACCAAAAATGACACATCTGCAGCAACCGAGTATTCCAGCCACTCTCTTCCTATGAACCAGTTGCTATTAAATTAACGTTTTTGGATAGAAAACCTGCGGCTACGGTAGGATTCTACGCTAACCTGGGCTGGCTCCTCTGTTCCAAGATCGTCCGAAACCGGTCTGGGGTGGAGGGGGCTGTGGAGCCATTATTCTGGCGGCGCTTGTTGAAGGAGGGGTGGGCTATTCACGCGGACCTGTCTACAGCTCGGCAGCATCGTCGCTGCTGGGCTTGGCGACGGCCTCTGTGGTTTCATTTCTGATATCCATTGTGGCAGATTAGTTGTTTAGAGCTAAATAGGCTACTAGCACTAACACATTTTAGAGCTAGCTAAGAAGCTAACTAAACTCTATAGTGGTGGGGCGTGAGGCAGAGTTGAGTGATGCAGCTTCAACTGTAAACTTGACCCCGTCCTGATAAGTCAAAATCAAGTATTTCAGACGGAGGAGTATCATTATTTACGTAGCATACCGCAGATGAGCAGCAGCTTTTCCTGCTTTTTATGGAAACCCGAAAAGAGAGTCATACCTAACCGCCCAGTGGCTTTACATAGCCCACACACACACACACACACACACACACACACACACACACAGCGGGCTCGCTCTGTCCATGGTGCTGATACAGCGCAGCGGAGAGAAGAGATTTCGTGCCAACCTGTCACTAAATCACTTGAATTTTTTAAGCTATTTTTAAATAGGGACATAAAACTAAAGAGTGAAGAGGCACAGGTTTTAACCGAGGGGGCTGAGCCACCTTTTGGCCCCCCGTGGCGCCGGCACCGCTTGTTACTGTACTTATTCCACTGCTATTTTCTCATAGAAAGATAACACGGTAAGCTATTGTAAGTTTATCAACCTGAATAACAAAGCTGTGTAAATCCCTATAGAATCTGAAGTTAATATGTGTCTGTTCTGCGTTCCGTATCACAGAGATGTTTCAAAACACAGCGCCAAGTAAATGATTGGCCGAGTGACACAAGCATAAAAGCAGAGGTTGAGTATGAAAAAACAAGTGACGTAAATACAACGGCCCCCTAAATGGAGCTTGCCAGCCAGGCGAGCTTAAACAAAAAAGTAATTTTGAAAGCATGTCATCAAATAAAGTGGAATGGCAGATCCCTATAATTTGAGCCCTCCAGAAGTATGCTGCCAGCTTACCTTGTGTTAAACAATGCAGCTGTGTCCATGACTTGACCGTGACCTCTGCCCTATGGCTCCCCCAGGGAGGGCCCATTCTAAATCAACAGCATTATACCACCCATCCAAGATGTTGCCCTGCCAAGGACCTAGCCAGCTACCCACTGAATGGAATATTCATTAAGTCTCCAGTCCAGAGAGAAAAATGTCTCTGATTGTTTGTCCTCTGATTATCTTTATATTCATTAGCTACCACATAGAACTGGCTTTGTGGTGGCAGAATGACACCATTGCACATGAGCCATTATGCTAAGTCGAGTACAGAACCACCTAATTCAGAGAAATTTGAAAGCTATTCCAAAAACGTGTGCTGTTTTTCTCTAGCTAGGCTACATGACGTGTTAATGGTGTCGTAAGACTAACATGGCGCTGTGGCTACAAGTCAAGACATGTCTAGCTGCCATCTTGTTCTGAAGAGGACCACACCACCAGTAGCAGCCCAAAGCCATCTGTCTGTACAACATTAACACCAGAAGCCAAAAAAAAAGGACAGAGGAAGGCAACAGCAAGACCATGGGGGGAATATCACATGCATACTTCTCTCGCCCTCTCTCTCTCTCCTCACCTCCTTCTCAAAACCCATTGGAGGAGAAGGCCAGAGGGGCGGGACCTCTGGCTTTCTCATCCAATGAATTTTGAGAACGAGGCGAGGAGAGAGAGAGAGGACGTGACGAGTGTGCAATTGAGATTCTCCCCATGGCCTCAGGGGAGACGGTAGTTAATACATATGTAAGCATCCTCAATGACTTACACCACCATTCACACCCCTGGAACCTAGTATACCATACCTATTTCCACCATGTTTTCACCATGTCGGTCATTTCAAAACGAACCCATTACATTTTAGTCATTTACATTTGATTCCATTTTTATCTACATGAATGAACATACGAGGACAAGAAACGATAAAATCCTGCAATAACCGACAATTGAATACCATTAAAAAGATGGAAGTGAAGTACAGTCCAATGGTAATAACATTACCACGGGTGTCATGATCGACTAAAAATAGGCCTAACCCTTCTGCTAATGAGTTTCATTAGAACTATAACAATGTGTCCCAATTTTCTCCCACGTGTCACTCACTACCGCGACGAGTGAAATGTGGAGGCAGGCACGTCATCATTTCCCAAGTCCCTCTGTTTTCAGCACAAGGTCAAGCAGGTAGAGTGTTGACACATCTTATTTGAATGGATGGTGGGCTGAACAACACAAAAACTGTGTGAGGTTACTTGTCGGAGACCGCTGATGGAAAGCTGTTGTTTTAGTATACTGTATAGATGTGATTTCCTTTCTCTTCGTACAGCAGTATAGGCCTCATTTTAAGTCTAAACTAAAATAATATATGCCATTTAGCAGATGCTTTTATCCAAAGCGACAGTTATGTGCACATACATTTTATGGATGGATGGTCCCGGAAATCAAACCAAGTACCATGCTCTACTATATGAGCTGCAGAGGACCACAAAATGGAGCCATGATTCTAGAGGCCTGAAATGAAAAGGAATTTAGCATTGGGGAAGTCATCTAGCCTCAAATGATTATTTTTTTAAATAAGGTGGGGAAACGTCTTGTGCTTTTGTGTGGTCCGGCTGAAGGAATCGACTGCATGTGTTGTTGTGTTGAAGTGCAACACTCTGTCCCCCCATTAGCTAGCGAGCTACCTTGTCGGTTAACACATGTACACAAACAGCATCAAGGCTATCTCACAAGGCTGCGAGAGCAGGATGTGGTTAACAATCGCGTGTGCTAAAGTTTCCATTTACTGTGCCGCTGAAGAATAACGTTGAGACTATAGGTGAGGGTATAGGAGCAGAGCATTAGCATAACGCTATGGTTGGAGAACATAGACCCTCAGTCAGACAGTGAAAACAGGCACTATCTGCTTCCATATGTTGAAGGGACAGGTAGGACAGGTGAAGCCAAGACCAGCTCTATGAATAGTCCAGGAGGACTAGGCTGTGCTCCGTGAGCAGGGTAACTCAGTGGCTACGTCCCAAACGGCACCCTATTCCCTATAGTGCCTTACTTTTGACCAGAGCCCGTAGAATAGGGTGGCATTTGGGAAGCGCCCAGAATGACTCATACTCAGGGTATCATCACCTCAGAAAGGGCACAGAGAGAGAGAGCAGAGAGTAATTCTAATTCTACCATGTATCATCCTAATAAAATAAAATAAATCTATAAATAATAACTCTTGCACTTGTCTTTTCCTACTAGCATTGACTTTGGTGATAACTTCTTTATTTACAACTGTGATATGTGGTTGTATCACACTAGCTATCTTAAGTTGAGGCAGGTTGCCATTTATTATCATGATTATTGCCCTTGAGGCAACGCCGCAGAGTGGTCGCTAGCTGGCAAAGCCACAAAGTCATAAAACCGGATTTTAAACCCAACCCTAACCTTAACCACACTGCTAACCCTAATGCCTAAGCTGAACCTTAAATTAAGACCAAAAAGCTATTTCCCCCCCCCCCCTTTTTTTTATATATATATATATTTTTTTACAATATATGCAATTTAGACTTGCAGCTGGCCCATTTAGCAGACATCGCTCAATTCTGTCTCCAGGGCAAGATTATTGACAATATACACTACCAGTCAAAAGTTTGGACACACCTACTCATTCAAGGGGTTTTCTTTATTTTTACTATTTTCTACATTGTAGAATAACAGTGAAGACATCGAAACTATGAAATAACACAAAAGGAATGATGTAGTAACCAAAAAAAGTGTTAAACAAATCTAAATATATTTGATATTTTATATATTTTTCAAACTAGCCACCCTTTGCCTCGATGACAGCTTTGCACACTCTTGGCATTCTCTCAACCAGCTTCACCTGGAATGCTTTTCCAACAGGCTTGAAGGAGTTCCCACAAATGTTGAGCACTTGTTGGCTGCTTTTCCTTCACTCTGTGGTCCGACTCATCCCAAACCATCTCAATTTGGTTGAGGTCGGGGGATTGTGGAGGCCAGGTCATCTGATGCAGCACTCCATCACTCTCAACCTTGGTCAAATAGCCCTTACACAGCCTGGAGGTGTGTTGGGTCATTGTCCTGTTGAAAAACAAATGATAGTGGGACTAAGCGCAAACCAGATGGGATGGCGTATCACTGCAGAATGCTGTGGTAGCCATGCTGGTTACGTGTGCCTTGAATTCTAAGTAAGTCACTGACAGTGGCACCAGCAAAGCACCATCACACCAACACATCTCCTCCTCCATGATTTGCATGTGTGGTTCCACCGTCGAGATTATCCGTTCTCACAAAAAATCTCAAATTTGGATTTAACAGACCAAAGGACAGATTTCCGCCAGTCTAATGTCCATTGCTTGTGTTTCTTTCCCCAAGCAAGTCTCTTCTTATTATTGGTGTCCTTTAGTAGTGTTTTTTTTTGCAGCAATTCGACCATGAAGGCCTGATTCATGCAGTCTCCTCTGAACAGCTGTTGTTGAGATGGGTCTGTTACTTGAACTCTGTGCAGCATTTATTTGGGCTGCAATTTCTGAGGCTGGTAACTCTAATGAACTTATCCTCTGCAGCAGAGGTAACTCTGGGTCTTCCTTTCCTGTGGCGGTCCTCATAAGAGCCAGTTTCATCATAGTGCTTGATGGTTTTTGCCACTGCACTTAAAGAAACCTTCCAAGTTCTTGACATTTTCCACATTGACTTACTTTCAATTCTTAAAGTAATGATGGACTGTCATTTCTCTTTGCTTATTTTAACTGTTCTTGCCATAATATGGATTTGGTCGTTTACCAAATAGGGCTATCTTCTGTATACCACCCCTACCTTGTCACAACACAGCTGATTGGCTCAAACGCATTAAGAAGGAAAGAAATTCCACAAATGAAAGTCACAGAGTAAAATACAACTTGAGAAAAAGTCCAAAAGTATTTGGTTTTAAATATACTTCAGTATCAAAAGACAAATTCCTTCTATTAAGCAAACCAGACGGCACGATATCCTTGTTTTTTTTAATTTACAGATAGCTAGGGGCACACTCCAATACTCAGACATGATTTACAAACAAAGCATGTGTTTAGTGAGTCCACCATTTCAGAAGCAGTAAGGATGACCAGGGATTTTCTCTTGATCAGTGCGTGAATTGGACAATTTTCCTGTCCTATTAAGCATTCAAAATGTAACAAGTACATTTGGGTGTCAGAGTAAATGTATGGAGTAAAAAGTACATTATTTTCTTTACGAATGTAGTGGAGTAAAAGTAAATTGTCTCAAATGCTTTAAGAAGGAAAGAAATTCCACAAATGAACTTTTAACAAGGCACACCTGTTAATTGAAATGCATTCCAGGTGACTACCTCATGAAGCTGGTTGAGAGAATGCCAAGAGTGTGTCAAATATAAAATATATTTTGATTTGTTTAACACTGTTTTGGTTACTTCATGATTCCATGTGTTATTTCACTGTTGTGATGTCTTCACTATTTTTCTACAATGTAGAAAATAGTAAAAAATAAAGAAAAACCCTGGAATGAGTAGGTGCTAAGAGGAATGCACTAACTGTCCCTCTGGATAAGAGCGTCTACTTAATGACCACAATGTCAAATGTCATCCACTGACTGTAGCAGCAGTAAGTCATACCTCTCCCACCACCAGAATGCAGCAGCTCCATCCCAGCAGCAGCAGAGCAGTGTAATAATACCTGATGCACAGCCGCCCATCACACACCAACAGAGCGATCTATCACTTCAGACCCTGTTGCTAGGTTACCGACATTCTTCGGCACACTGAGTACTCTCAGCCCTTTTGCTGCTGGCAAGTAGAGCTTTCAGGTCTGGGGAGTGCCAACGAGAGAGGGAAAATGACGCAGGAGCCTCCGACTAAAGCACTTGTGAATGAGGACAAGGCATGAGAGACAGGGATGAGTGTGTGAGCCGTGTGCAGTAGTGTGTTGTATAGTACGTGCTGCCTGTGTGTGTGTGTATGCTTGCGTGAGTGTGAGTGTATGCTTGCGCTTGTGTGTGAGTGCATGCTTGCGTGTGTGTGAGAGTGTATGCTTGCGTGTGAGTGTATGCTTGCGTGTGAGTGTATGCTTGCGTGTGTGAGTGTATGCTTGCGTGTGAGTGTATGCTTGCGTGTGAGTGTATGCTTGCGTGTTAGTGTATGCTTGCGTGTGTGAGTGTATGCTTGCGCGTGCATTTATGAGTATGCGAGGGATACTGGGTGGCTTCAGGACGTCTTTCATCTGCTGGCCTTCCACTGAGAGAGAGAAAGAGAGACAGAGAGAGTGAAACATAGAGAGACAAATAAAGAGAGAGCGAGCGTGACTGCTACAGGGGTAGCTCACTGCGCCAGTCATTAGTTATCCCTGGGAACATACAGTAAACCCCCTGTACTGGCAGCAAGCTTCACGATACAGGTCCACATTCAGATCAGATCGGAGACGATGGTTCCTTGTTTAGGGATAATCTTAAGACCCCTCTTTTTTTCTCTCCAGAGGCTTAGACAGAGGGCGACCGTCACTCTGTAGTCCCCTGTGTCTACGATAGGATGAACCTGGAGACCTGACCAGAGCTGGTCTGATGAGTTGAGTAACTGACCAACGTGGATAGACATGAAGCTTATACTATTTAGAAACTTTGAAACTTGAATTAACTTCAGGGGGTGCTAGTCTTTCTGACAGCATAACATCCACTTTCTAGGTCTGCCTAGGTGTGATTGATTGATGACAAATACAAGTTCAATGGTGTGAACTGTTGCAAAACTGAACAGGAACGGTCCTCTTCATTAATGTTCTGTCGACTGGAGAAGCCTGTTGAATTGTCTGTTGGTGCGAGCCATGCTCACTGGACCAGCAACGTCAACTTGCTAACTGGGTCTATATTGAACATTGTTACTCTGATAGTGCTTCCTTTGTTCCCACATTCATCTTCCCTTTTGACCAACTCTCTGTTTACACCCTAATAAAGATGCAGTGGTGGAAAAAGTACCCAGTTGTAATACTTGAGTAAAAGTAAAAGATACCTTAATAGAAAATGACTCAAGTAAACGTGAAAGTCACTGAGTAAAATACAACTTGACTAAAAGTCCAAAAGTATTTGGTTTTAAATATACTAAGGTATCAAAAGGCAAATTCCTTCTATTAAGCAAACCAGACGGCACAATATTCTTGTTTTTTAAATTTGACAGATAGCTAGGGGAACACTCCAATACTCAGACATGATTTACAAACAAAGCATGTGTTTAGTGAGACCACCAGATCAGAAGCAGTAGGGATGACCAGGGATTTTCTCTTGATAAGTGCGTGAATTGGACAATTTTCCTGTCCTGCTAAGCATTCAAAATGTAACAAGTACATTTGGATGTCAGAGAAAATGTATGGAGTAAAAAGTACAGAATTTTCTTTACGAATGTAGCGGAGTAAAAGTCAAAATATAAATAGTAGAGTACAGATACCCCAAAAAACATCTTAAGTAGTACTTTAAAGTATTTTTTACTTAAGTACTTTACACCACTGGAAAGATGGTACTTGAAGATATTCTGTCAAACCACAATCACTGATGCTCCGCTTGCCCTCACCACCTCTTTTGCATCTAACCCATCGCTAGTCAATAGAGGTAAATATTCAACTCAGAATGGTCTGATCAGATTTGCCTCAAAGGATCTTTCTCCTCACATTTCTCAAGGCTTTCGCTATCACTTGGCAGGTGGTTTCCATTGGGATCAACCAACAGATAATGTCTGAACGCCTCAATGAGCTGATTGCAGTAACACATTTGGTGAGTGCTGAGACTCAGTCCTTTGGAAATTCCATGTCATGTAAAATTAACAAAATAAGAATAATTTCATAGCAGAAAATAAATAAAAACTCAGAGATGTTGGCTAATAAATTACAGTCACAGTTGTACTGTACAGTTGAATTCGGAAGTTTACATACACCTTAGCCAAATACATTTAAATTCAGTTTTTTAACAATTCATGACATTTAATCTAAGTAAAATGTCCCTGTCTTACGTCAGTTAGGATCACCACTTTATTTTAATAAAGTGAAATGTCAGAATAATAGTAAAGAGAATGATTTATTTCAGCTTTTATTTCTTTCATCACATTCCCAGTGGGTCAGAAGTTTACATATACTCAATTAGTATTTGGTAGCATTGCCTTTAAATTGTTTAACTTGGGTCAAACATTTAGGGTAGCCTTCCACAAGCTTCCCACAATAAATTGGGTGAATTTTGGCCCATTCCTCCTGACAGAGCTGGTGTAACTGAGTCAGGTTTGTAGACCTCCTTGCTCGCACATGCTTTTTCAGTTCTGCCAACAAATGTTCTATAGGATTGAGGTCAGGGCTTTGTGAGGGTCACTCCAATACCTTGACTTTGTTGTCCTTAAGACATTTTGCCACAACTTTGGAAGTATGCTTGGGGTCATTGTCCATTTGGAAAACCCATTTGTGACCAAGCTTGAACTTCCTGACTGATGTCTTGAGATGTTGCTTCAATATATCCACATAATTTTCCTGCCTCATGATGCCATCTATTTTGTGAAGTGCACCAGTCCCTCCTGCAGCAAAGCACCCCCACAATATGATGCTGCCACCCCCGTGCTTCACGGTTGGGATGGTGTTCTTCGGCTTGCAAGCCTCCCCCTTTTTCCTACAAACATAACGATGGTCATTATGGTCAAACAGTTCTATTTTTGTTTCATCAGACCAGAGGACATTTCTCCAAAAAGTACGATCTTTGTCCCCATGTGCAGTTGCAGTCCGTAGTCTGGCTTTTGTATGGCGGTTTTTGAGCAGTAGCTTCTTCCTTGCTGAGTGGCCTTTCAGGTTATGTCGATATAGGACTAATTTTACTGTGGACATAGATACTTTTGTACCAGTTTTTTCCATCATCTTCACAAGGTCCTTTGCTGTTGTTCTGGGATTGATTTGCACTTTTCGCACCAAAGTACGTTCATCTCTAGGAGACAGAACGTGTCTCCTTCCTGAGCGGAATGACAGCTGCGTGGTCCCATGGTGTTTATACTTGCGTACTATTGTTTGTACAGATGAACGTGGTACCTTCAGGCACTCCCAAGGATGAACCAGACTTGCGGAGGTCTACCATTTTTTTTCTGAGGTCTTGGCTGATTTCTTTTGATTGTCCCATAATGTCAAGCAAAGAGGCACTGAGTTTGAAGGTAGTCCTTGAAATACATCCACAGGTACACCTCCAATTGACTCAAATGATATCAATTAGCTTGTTAGAAGCTAATAAAGCAATGACGTCTTTTTCTGGAATTTTCCAAGCTGTTTAAAGGCACAGTCAACTTAGTGTATGTAAACTTCTGACCCACTGGAATTGTGATACAGTGAATTATAAGTGAAATAATCTGTCTGTAAACAATTGTTGGAAAAATGACTTGTGTCATGCACAAAGTAGATGTCCTAACCGACTTGCCAAAGCTATAGTTAGTTAACAAGACATTTGTGGAGTGGTTGAAAAACAAACTTTAATGACTCCAACCTAAGTGTATGTAAACTTCCGACTTCAACTGTATGTGAGAGGTGGGGGCATTTAATGTCTTCTACCCTGTTCAGATCGGCCAAATGTGGGAGCCATAATAAATACCAGAACAGCACACAGAGTTAAAACACAACCTCACAGCTCTACTATCACAGCCCAGGCTTAAAACACAACCTCACAGCTCTACTATCACAGCCCAGGCTTAAAACACAACCTCACAGCTCTACTATCATGACCCAGGCTTGAAACACAACCTCACAGCTCTACTATCACGGCCCAGGCTTAAAACACAACCTCACAGCTCTACTATCACGGCCCAGGCTTAAAACACAACCTCACAGCTCTACTATCACGACCCAGGCTTAAAACACAACCTCACAGCTCTACTATCACGGCCCAGGCTTAAAACACAACCTCACAGCTCTACTATCACGGCCCAGGCTTAAAACACAACCTCACAGCTCTACTATCACGGCCCAGGTTTTAAACACAACCTCACAGCTCTACTATCACAGCCCAGGCTTAAAACACAACCTCACAGCTCTACTATCACGGCCCAGGCTTAAAACACTGCGACGTGGCCCGATCCACTGCGCCACACAAGCTCTGCCAGCGCATTTATATGGAAGCCTGTTGCTGCCAATCACCTAAATAGCCATTATTTTACTGTGTAGGTTTGTGTCCCCAATATCACTCTATTCCCTTTATACTGCACTACTTCTGACCAGAGTCCCATGGAGCCTGGTCAAAAGTAGTTTACTACACATAGGCCCTATTATAGGGAATAGGGTGCCATCTGGGACGCAACCATATACATTTCTTTGTCTTGCGTGCAAGAGGAGTCATCCACAGTGCCATCAGTGGGTAATAAAGCGGCCAGGCACTATTGGCCCTAGAGTAGGGGTGTCAAACATATTGCACACAAGGGGTAACAAAATTCAAAACCAAATCAAAATTGTGTAGAAATGATAATGGACCTACATTCATACAGATTGACTTTTCAGCTCTCTAACTATTAGCTAAATAAAAGCTAGACAGTCAGGGAGCTTTAAATACATTTAAAAAGAGGATAGAGGACAATTTTCTATTACATTATTTTATGGCAAAGAAATAACAATTTTTCAGTGTGGTCTTCTGGACCTCAATGAAGACCAAATGTGCCCCCCGGGGCAAAATGAGCTTGATAGCCCTGCCCTAGAGTGTCCATATGGCCAGAGCCCAACAGTCTGCCTCCTTTGTAATTAAAAGGACATCGTTGTCAACAAACCAAACCTCCAACATGTGGAGTGGTGCTCATGTAAGCTGCAGACCATTATGGGCCCAGAGCAAGAGGAAGCAAACAGAACTTCAAAGAGCTTCTCCTCCTACTCTGGCACTACACCTCACCCGGCTACGCCTGGGCCCTGTCGAAATGGGACTGACCAGCCGGTCCACATCATTCAATAGATTGATTCCAAGTGTATGGCTAGCTGCTGAATCATCAGTGAGAAACATTAACATCAGAGATTCGGTCTGATGTTTTTAGCTACCCTTTTCTTTGTACTGTTTCATATCGAATCCAAATCTTGAGTTGAATTTTGAGTTCACTAGCTAAAGCATTCTAAAATGGGCCCCAACCACTAATACAGAGGGAATGAAGGGTTCTTTGTGTCAGCTGCCATCTTGACTGGGTAGAGATTAGGCTAATTTGCAAACCCTGCGACGGATGTTCCATACAGGAGTGTCAGACGCAGAACGGTCAAGTGAAAGAGACCATTGTCACCGTCCACCCAAGTCCATAATAAGCCCATCCATGTGTGAAGCCATTAGTTAGCCTGGTCCAGTCTTAAGGCTTTCTCAACTCCTCTCATAATATACCTATCACGCCTCTCAACAGGGTGAGCAGTAAGTCTAACCTTAACAATGAGGAAAAGGCAGCGACCATGATCACCTTGACCCCGATTCCTGAATCAATGCCTCTTCATGTAAAGCCAATAAAACCACTGCAGACTCTGAGTAACGCTTAGCCCCACTGTAATGAGCGCATTGTGTTCAGTGAGGCAATATGGCCGCCTGAAGCCTACTGCCCTCCCTCTCGTACATAGAAGCTAACAGCACAGAGTGTGACGTGTCCTCGTCAATAAGAGAGGTTTCTGAGGAGCATGTTGCTTGTACGTCACACACTCATTGAGGGTTAGTCATTTAGTAGAGGGGGGGGGGGGGGTTCATGCATTTCTGCTGTAGGAGTCAGCAAGACATGGTGGGGTCATAGTAAGGCTGTTACATGACCGTATTACGGGTCATGACTGCAGTCAAATTCATGTGACCGTTGAGTCACTGTAAGTAGGCTTCGCCAAAACTGCGCTCTGATGCCGCTGATGGTCATTAGTAGTGTCCCAAACTTGCTAACGGCCGGTCCCTAACGGCTGGTACTCAGCGATCTATTGTCCCTCTAAATCACTCTGACATCAATGCTTGACGCATGGAATGAAATAAGTGTTCATATAAGCCCATGTTGCGCAACATTTCTATTGGCTATGCAATTGCGCGAGAAACAGAGTTTTGATGGCCTCTATTAAAAAGAGGAGGTTCCCATCAGCTTTCTATAGGCTAGGCCTACGTGTTCTTATAAGCTCAGTCATTGCGCAATCGCGTGTGATAACAGAGTTTTGACTCTTTGACTTTGTGGGCCATTCTAATGTATTAGTAGGCTATAGGTAAAGACCAGATTAAATGGAGAATAGTCTGATGGGTGAGAATATTATCAAGTGCTTGTCAAATTGTGAACGAGAGACTGATGAAGTGTGTGCAGCCTGCGCAAGAAACAGAGCAGAGCGCTTCCCTTTCATGCGACGTTTTTCAAATCATCATTAGAGTCGCATCATGCAGCCTTCGAATGTGTTACAAATCAAAACATAGCCTAACATTTGTACCACAACTTAAGTTGCATAAATAACTATAAATGAAGCATATAGGAGCACCTATTTCGTTGTTAACTGCTCAACACAGAATAGCAGCATGTGCACACTCCCTTGGAAATCGTTGGGGAAAAATATCCTTTCTATTTTATTCAGCTATGTTAAATTGTATTATTCTTAACATTAAATAATGCCAAGGCAAATCTTGCCTGCTAAATGAAATACCATAGCCAGATCAGGGCTTAACATAAGGATGACTCAGAATATGCTATTCTGTTCTTTTGAAATAGGCTATATATCTTCATATCACACACACACACACACACACACACACACACACACACACACACACACACACACACACACACACACACACCCCTGCGGCAGAGTACTCCTCCACCATAGTGAGTATCGAGCTGCAGCAGAGGCACAGAGGCAGATTATAACCTCTCAACCACGTTGACTTCCTGAGTCAAACAAACAAATATATCCAACAAATATATCCAGCGAAAACAGAGACGAACAGCATAACTAAGTCTCCTTGGAGCCAAACATACATGCCCTGCACGTGTGTGCTCGTCCATCAGCCCTGCCCCCACCCAATAAGGAGGGACAAACTGAGGCAAAGTAAGAAGGGGTTGAATGAGTCAGAGATCATTAAACCTTCTCGCCCTTTCTCCTCTTTCATCTGCAGAGAGAGAGAGAGAGGAAGGAGGAGAGAGTGGGAGCTTCAAAAGGCCCCATGCGGTAACTCTTGATTACATCCATCTGTGGCAGTCCTCCCTTTATCGTCCGTCTCTACCCTCCCACCTTTCCTCCACCTTTCCATGCCCTATGCCTGCAGGTTAGAGGGAGAGAGCCCTGCTAACCTGGCCCAGTGGCGTGAGACCGTGAAGAAATCATTGACATGGGAGCAGCAGGGCAGAGAGACTATTTTATATTGGGAGGTATAGCAGTGGTCACCAACCGGTCCATCTTCAAAGCATTCCTAGTCTATCACCAAACATTTATTTTCAGTTTACCTTCCTTTTTTAAATGTTATTCATGTGGTGGTGTTGGCAGTAGGGACACTTGATTCAGAAGCCCTGCACACCAGGTAGGCAAAGTGTTCCCATTTTTAACCATTTAATTTGTTTGAAAAGACCATCTCTGACTGAGAGATCTGGGGCTAAAATCCAGTCGTATAAATTACTTAAGTAAAAATAGTTGAAAGTACTACTTAAGTAGTTTTTTGGGGCATCTGTACATTACTATTCGTATTTTTGACAACTTTTACTTTTACTTCACTACATTCCTAAAGAAAAAAATGTACTTTTTACTCCATACATTTTCCCTGACACCCAAAATTACTCGTAACATTTTGAATGCTAAGCAGGACAGGAAAATTGCCTAATTCACATAGTTATCAAGAGAACATCTCTGGTCATCCCTACTGTCTCTGATCTGGCGGACTCACTAAACACGCATGTTTCATTTGTACATTCTGTCTGAGTGTTAAAGCATGTCCCTGGCCATCCGCAAATCAATAAAAACAAACAAGAAAATGATGCCATCACGGTTTGATTTATATAAGGAATTTGAAATGATTTATACTTTTACTTTTGATACTTAAGTATATTTTAGCAATTACATTTACTTTTGATAATAAAGTATATTTAAAACCAAATACTTTAAGACTTTTACTCAAGTAGTATTTTGCTGGCTGACTTTCACTTTTTTTCTTGAGTCATTTTCTATTAAGGTATCTTTACTTTTACTCAAGTATGACGACAATTGGGTACTTTTTCCATCAGTGCTAAAATCGAGTGTGCCTAGCCTACAGCGCTGGCCAAGTCATAAAACTAAAATCACTGTGCCTACCGCTTCCACAACCCCGGCGACAGCGAAGTTTGATACTGGCGTATGTGAGATTTCATAACTTTTAAAACCATGACCAGAGAGAGAGTGGGTGGGGTGCACGAAGTCGGTTTGGTTTCCCCTTTCTAAAGTGAATAGAACACGACCACAGAAGAGCCTGTCTGTAACCTGACTAGAAGGTTAAAGTGGAGTCGAGTGTTTTAGTCTGTCTGCTGAGGTTTTAATGAGGTGTTTCTCACAGGAAATAGTACCATTCTGCAGAGGGCCGAGAGCCTATTTTATATTGGGAGGTATAGCAGTGGTCGCCAACCGGTCCATCTTCAAAGCATTCCTAGTCTATCACCAAACATTTATTTTCTGTTTGCTCTCCTTTTTTACATGTTATTCATGTTGTGCTGTTGGCGGTTTTAACCATTTCATTTGTTTGAAAAGACAATCTCTGACCGAAAAATCTGGGGCTAAAATCCAGTCGTATAAAATACTTAAGTAAAAATAGTTGAAGAGTAGTTTTTGGAGGTATCTGTACTTTACTTTACTATTTATATTTTTGACAATTTTTACTTAACTACATTCCTAAAGAACAGTTTTTATTTTACCTTTATTTAACTAGGCAAGTCAGTTAAGAACAAATTCTTATTTTCAATGAAGGCCTAGGAACAGTGGATTAACTGCCTGTCAGCTGGAAGATTTGAATTTGCAACCTTCCGGTTCCTAGTCCAACGCTCTAACCACTAGGCTACCCTGCCGCCCCAGGGTGTGATGTACTTTGTACTCCATACATTTTCCCTGACACCCAGAAGTTACATTTTGAATGCTTAGCAGGACAGGAAAATGGCCTAATTCACCCACTTATCAAGTGAACATCCCTACTGCCTCTGATCTGGCAGACTCACTAAACACATGCTTCATTTGTAAATTATGTCTTGTGTTGGGGCAATAAAGATTATGCCATCATGGTTTGCTTTATATAAGGAATTTGAAATGATTTATACTTATACATTTGATCCTTAAGTATATTTTAGCAATTACATTTACTTTTGATACTTAAGTATATTTAAAACCAAATACTTTTAGAGACTTTTACTCAAGTAGTATTTCTGATGGCTGATATTCACTCGAGTCATTTTTTATTAAAAAGTTATCTTTACTTTTACTCAAGTACGAGAATTGGGTGCTTTTCCACCACTGCTAAAATCGAGTTCACCTAGCCTACTGCGCTGGCCAATTGGATAGCTAAAATCAGTGCCTACCGCTTCCACGACCCCGGCGACAGCGACGTTTGATACTAGCGTTTGTGAAATTTCCTAACTTTTGAAAGCATAACCAGAAAGAGACTGTCAAAGAATACAGCAAAGAGCTGCTGTTTTTATGAGTGAGTTCATGTCTAAGTTTATTCAGCACTGTCAACACTGTTTTTATTACAAAACATAATACGTGCTTCTCTACTTCCACTCGCGCTGCAGCTGCGAGTGTATCGATAGCCCTGCGTTTTTATTTTTATTGGCAGCTCGTAGTGTCTACTTTAATATAGAGGAATATTTCACTCTATTGTCATAGGAACAACATGAATTTGTGCATGAGACATGTGGTGCGACTCGATGGAAGATGGTGTCCACTCTCTGGTCAGTCTCACCGGAGGAAAGGGAGGAGAGAGCAGGGTCTGTGGGAGGTGGAACTCCGAAATGTCCGACTAGTTGAGTTGTTGAACGCGGCACGTGTATAACTACAACCAGTTAGCAAGTTGGACATTTCTGAGTTTCCTAGTTCCGGCTAGCATGTCAATGCGGCATAATGGCATCTTCAAAACAACTGGGAAATCGGAACTGGAAAATCACAGACTTCCAACTTCAGTGTATTCAAGACAACTGGGAACTCGGAATAAAACGAGAACCGACTGGGTGAAAACTTTTGAACGGTCATCCAACTCAAAATTCCAAGTCGCAAACTCTGCCATCTTTCTAGAGCTCCGACTTTCCAACCTGAAGATCACGGACGTCATGATTTTCCCTTTGATTTCAGAGTTCCCAGTTGTCTTGAAAGCGCCATGATCATCAGATGCAATTACCATCAGTCCAGTAAAAAAATTGACTCATTATTTCCAAATTACTTCAATTTATGCTCAGCTGTGCCTTCGCAAGTGCTACACCAACGGATCTATTTTGTTATCAAAGCTTGAGTTTTGAAATATAATATGGTTTGAGAAGACCAATATTGTCAGGCCAGGTATATAGCCAATATGCTGTGATAATGTTATTAGGCCTATAGCGCAAACCTCATTACTACAGAACAGTTTTTATTAGGTTAATGTTCAATTTTTTAAAGCAATGTTTTATCAAGTTCTGAGCGGTAGATCTCTGCTTTCTTTTTGACTGTGAAAGTGATTTTTCACTCAGAAAAGGTTGGTGACCACTGCCCTATAGCTATTGGGGTCTATAATGAATTGCTTCATTAAGATTGCACAGGGGAAGGAGAACAGCGTGTGGAGGGAAAATGCCCGACCAGGAGCGTCAACATAGCGTGCAGCTACAATAGGTTAGCAGTTAGTACCACCATTACCTCAGCCTTGCCTGCTTTGTCCCAGGCTCATCTGATTTCCTGTCAACCACGGGGGAACAACAACCGTTTGAGGGTTAACTCTGACATTTCAGATGTCTTTTTTCAAGCCCACACCCCAGCTAATCGTTGAGCGTGAGAGAGAGGTCAGAGAAAGGAACGGATAAAAACAGATAATTGAGGGGGTGGTGGGAGGTCTTCACATGGAACAATCTCGCTGGAATGAGTGACCCGTTTTCAGATCTCACTAACCGTCACCCACACGCAGCACCGACAACAAACTCACACTGTTTTCCACTGTTTCACTCAGACTGCGACAGTGTGTGTGTGTGTGTGTGTGTGTGTGGGTGGGTGGGAGGGGGTCTCTGTACCATGGTGCCATGATGACACCACTGCAGAGCTCCTGATTACTCCAGCATGTCACCAGGCAGACAGGCACTGCACTACATTATACACACTGACTCCCAAATGGCACCCTTCCCTACACAGTGCACCGCTTTTGCTCACCATGTAGTGAATAGAGTGCTATTTGGGACCTCTTGCCACAATCTCAACTCAGACCACCGGCGTTACAGCCACATCCACGCACGACTCTTCTTGACCGCATAAGCTCCCGTTACAAACCATCAGCGCGCACAGTCATCGCCGTCCGCCATGGCTCAACCAGATCATGGGATTACTGTCGATGCACGAGAAAGAGCATGCATATACTGTGACAAACCAGAGGCCTGCATAATGCATGCATCTGTTGTGACTGCTAAATACCCAGTTGGCTTGATGGAAGCTAAAAGCTGGTTCTTGGAAGAAGAAACCCTTGTGCACCAACCGGTTTCCACTCTGCCACTGCTGAGGAATTCAGTCCCCCCCCCAAAAAAGCTTCCTTTCCATTTATAGCCTGTTGTACACTTGCTCCGGACTGACCGGCGGGGTTCCCATCACAATACATCCCCTTTGTCTGTCGGCCTGCCCATACTGCACTCCACACACAGGAAAAGGAAACCGCAGAGTGCAGGCCCTTTGACAGGGCCAAAGCATGGCTCGAGCTCTAGGCTGATATTCCCAAATGGTCACAAAACAAGTGAGCTCACTGCCAAGCAAAAGAAAGCCACTGTGTTTTTGACTGATATAGACTAGGTCCCAATTGGCATCCTATTTACTATCACTATATAGTGCACTAGTCCCAGCGATCATGATCAAACTGAAAAACATGTTTCTTAAGAATTCAT
Organism: Oncorhynchus mykiss; assembly: GCF_013265735.2. Taxonomy (NCBI): domain Eukaryota; kingdom Metazoa; phylum Chordata; class Actinopteri; order Salmoniformes; family Salmonidae; genus Oncorhynchus; species Oncorhynchus mykiss. The sequence goes on along the minus strand of NC_048568.1, from coordinate 14,561,853 downwards.
TTTTTCAAAGACATTGTGCGTCACTTGTGAAAGAGAAACGTTAAGACAGTCAAGACACTGAGAAAGCAGGATAACTGCTCAGAACGGTTGTATGCATAAAGACAGCGAGAACACATGTATGTGCACTCTTTGACACCAGATTGACCTGCTGGTAGGGTAAAGTTCTGGGCCAACCCGCAGAGAGCTTTCGCTTGCAGCGCAGAGAGGATTAAAGTAGAGCGAGAGAGAGAGAGAGCGAGCGAGAGCAAGCGACAGACCGGCAGAGAGAGCGAGAGACAGACAGATGGACAGAGTAAGAGCGAGAGAGAGAGAGAGAGAAAGAAAGGGTAAGAGACAGACAGAGAGAGAGAAAGTCAGGGTAAGAGACAGACAGACAGAGAGAAAGCGAGAGAGAGCACAGCCCGCTGGAATCCCATTGGAGTCAGGTCACATAAAGTCAAGCCAAAACATCCTGTGCCTTGTTTTTTTTTTACCCTACAGGTCCCAGACAACGTGAGACTCTGAAATAAATGGGGATACTACTGATTATCTCCTTCCTGACTTGGTCACATGGGATTTGAGGTGCACTAGGAAAACCACAGCCCCACTGCCAAGCTGGGAGACACATTTGCTATGAGTGCTGTGTATAACATCCTACTTGTAGAGGTTGACAAAGACAGACAGTGTAGCTGTGGACAGCCTATAGCACAAACTTCAGAACAGCGGTTGCCAGCTGGTGTGTGTGTGTGAGCCTGGCTGGTTTGAGAGCAGTAATTGCTGTGACAGCGTGCGTGTACGTACCTCTGGTTTCAGCGTATCAGGATATTTATTTACTCCACATGGCTTTGTGCAGCGCAAAAAAAAACAAAAAACAGAGGCCCTGCGGGGAGAGAAATACATTTCAATTATTCATTTATCGCATTCAATGAAACATGACTATCAACAGTGTGCGCCAGCCAATGTCAGTTACTGTATCCTTCACTCCCAAAATGGTATTTCTGCCCTGGCCCTCAGAGCGAATGGTAGCGACAGGCTGCGCTCTGTTGGACAGTGACCTCAAGATCTGCCAATTGGTAAACAACAGGTTGAAGTGCAGAACACACTCTCGGAGGCAGCTTAATAAAAATTTTAAAAACCCGTCTGTATGACGGCCTCTTTTCTCTCTGGCATTTCCTGTAGCAGGTACGTGGATTTTTTTTTTGGGGGGGGGGGGGTCAATTCATTCAATGTTCTGAGCTGAAAGAGTATTGCCTGAACGAGAGTGGTTTTCATCAAGAATCTTCAGTCAAGAGCCTCATACAGGTGTTACCAAGCTTTGATACTTGGGATTTACTACAGATGATATGCGTGAGGCAAGGCACGATTTAAGCAATTAACAACCCAATTTATTGAGTAACTTATGCCAACTTGAGTATCTAGGAAACCTTATATTGGCTTCATAACAGACAGAGGCCACTTCAGCCTTCCAGTAGAAATCACAGCAGTAAACTGATCAAAGCACCAAAAAAAGCATACATAAATTCATTAAAACTGAGATGGTAAGATCTGAAGAACCATAACTCTGTTTTGCATCTACTACCCCCAAATGCATTCACACATAAAGGAGAACAGCCAATGTACTTGCACATAAATCAATCTCCACTTGAAACAGCGAGCAACAAATGCACCACGCCCTGCCAGCAGTTTGAAACACTAATGTTTCAACAGTGGAGTCATTATGCCCATAGGGACAGGCGTTAGCTACATGGTAAATTGACTAAACGCACTTCATCTAAAACAGCAATGATAACTCATAAAAACACACAAACTTGACTTCTAAGCAGAGCACTGTTATGATGCATCTGTTTCGATCTGAATCTGTTAACGGTTTGTGACTTTGCTGTAACGGGTATGAGAAAAAAAGGTGAGATATTATTTTGTCTCTGAAGTTTGGTTGTGTGTAATTCCCCAGTTTGTATCGAGTCTAAATATTCTGGCTGTATTGGAGCATGTGTCATGTCATTAACTGGCATGCACGTGTACACACATACACATGCGCACGCATAAACGGACTTCATTCGTACACCCCATACTGTGATGCAAACACTTTAGGAACAGGATTTTTCAATTAAAAAAACTCACAAATCAGGCTAAAAGGAATAGATACTGATTTTAGATAGTAAGGCCAGACGAAATTGGTGGGCAGAAAATATGAGAGTTCCCCGTCGTGTGAGGCAGCTTCAGTAGTTAATTACCTCTGTCTGACGGTGGCTGGCCACACAGACAGACAGACCTTGCTGGCAGAGAACAGAGAATGGGCTAGTAAAGACAGGCAATAATCATGTTTGACATTCTGACTCCTCCTTCAGACTTTCCTTGACCCATACTGTTGTTCTGTGATGGTCATGACGTCACATATTGGAGCCATTCCATTATCCTGCAGATATCACAGACCGATGGCTGAGATAGCTATTCAAAGGCTGGCATTTAACATAAAGGATTAAATGGCATGCAAATGTAAAAGGATATCAGTTTGTCAAAACCCTGCAAACATTTAAAAGTCTAATTTGGAGATAGAGGGACAAAAAAAAACAAGTACCCTCATTCAGTAGCATTCTGTTCTGCCAGACACCATTATTGAGGGTTTGCTGAGCGATCATATTTTGGGGCGTTTATGTGGAGGAAACATTGGGAGTCCCAAAAATATACTGGCAGTGCCCTATGTGTGGAAGTGAAACAGGATTTTCGTCCACATGCGTGCTCCCTTTCTCTATCGAACATAATGGGGCTGAGGCTGAGGCCTGCAGGGGAGAGCATTCAGCCACACACAGATCACATGACTGGCCGGGTACAGCGAGCTCAGTCATTCTTACTGTCGCTCTTTACTGAGTGGAGAGCAGACAAAAGCTACGGCTGATACAGTGGCTCTGCAGAGGGGGAGGAGCTCTCCATTCACAGCCTGCTGGGTAGGTACTAAGCAGGGGCACGTCATATACAGCCTGAGAGATAGTAACCACAGCCTAGCCCCAATCTACATCTATACTCTCGTATAATGCACACCAAGTTAATACCATGGCTTACCTCTACAGGCAAGGGCCTAGTCACTTATCCATTTCAATGGCAGCTGTATCTACAGTATGTCCTTTGACAGATGTGGACTTTGATTGACAGGTCAGGAATGGATTTGAGCAGACAGCCTTCACATTGAGGCTCTCTGGCTGCGTCTATTCCTTATATAGTGCACTACTTGTGATCAGAGCCCTATGGAACCTGGTCAAAAGTAGTGCACTATACAGTACCAGTCAAAAGTTTGGACACACATACTCATTCAAGGGTTTTTCTTTATTTGTATTGTTTTCTACATTGTATAATAATAGTGAAGACATCAAAACTATGAAATAACACAAATGGAATCATGTAGTAACCAAAAAAAGTGTTGAATATGAAATATATATTTTTGATTTGTTTAAGATTCTTCAAAGTAGCCAACCTTTGCCTTGATGACGGCTTTGCACACTCTTGACATTCTCTCAACCAGCTTCACCTGGAGTGCTTTTCCAATAGTCCTGAAGGAGTTCCCACATGCTGAGCACTTGTTGGCTGCTTTTCCTTCACTCTGCGGTCCAACTCATCCCAAACCATCTCGATTGGTTTGAGGTCGGGCCAGGTCATCTGATGCAGCACTCCATCACCCTCAACCTTGGTCAAATAGCCCTTACACAGCCTGGAGGTGTGTTTGGGGTCATTGACCTGTTGAAAAACAAATGATAGTCCCACTAAGCCCAAACCAGATGGGATGGCGTATCGCTGCAGAATGCTGTAATAGCAGTTGATGAACAGTTGATGTTGAGATGTGTCTGTTACTTGAATTCTGTGAAGCATTTATTTGGGCCGCAATCTGAGATGCAGTTAATTGCTGATTTCTGAGGCTGGTAACTCTAATGAACTTCTTTAGCAGAGGTAACTCCGGGTCTTCTTTTCCTGTGGCGGTCCTCATGAGAGCCAGTTTCATCATAGCGCTTAATGTTTTTTTGCGACTGCACTTGAAGAAACCTTCAAAGTTCTGGAAATCTTCCTGATTGACTGACCTTTATGTCTTAAAGTAATGATGGACTGTCGTTTCTCTTTGCTTATTTGAGCTGTTCTTGCCATAATATGGACTTGGTCTTTTACCAAATAGGACTATCTTCTGTATACCAACCCTACCTTGTCACAACACAACTGATTGGCTCAAACGCATTAAGAAGGAAAGAAATTCCACAAATGAACTTTTAAGAAGGCACACCTGTTAATTGAAATGCATTCCAGGTGACTACCTCATGAAGCTGGTTGAGAGAATGCCAAGAGCGTGCAAAGCATTAATCAAGGCAAAGGGTGGCTACTTTAAAGTAATAAAATATATTTTGATTTGTTTAACACTTTTTTGTTTCTTCATGATTCAATATGTGTTATTTCATAGTTATGATGTCTTCACTATTATTTTACAATGTAGAAAATAGTAAAAATAAAGAAGTACCAAGGATTGTAGAGTGTTTATACAGACAGAGTGGAGAAAATGGATTACAATGAATGAAAGGTTAGAGTTTAAAGACATTTTGGATGACGAATCACTGTAGCCTATACCCCAATGAGACCTCCCATTAACCTAGCGTTGGGGAAATTTGCAACAAAAGGGCCAGGTTTGTAATTGTCACCACTGAATATGTAACACAATTATGAGATAATGAAATTCCTTTAAAATGACTTGCAAAGGAAGTGTTTGATTATATAAAAAAAATAAATTATAAACCCATATTACTTCCAGCTCTGTTGCTGCTCTCCCACTACAGTGATTAAATAGAAAGAAATTAACATTAACAATGGCTTAAGGCCCCTTTGACGTTTACTGAGCTTCCTCGAGGTAAAGCTCTATACTTCTGTCAATATTGCTTTATCCACTAGCAATGACGGGGAATTTAAATGGGGCATATTGAGGGCCTAGGCCTGGTGCTCCAGCAAGGAGGCCGGGGTGATGCCAGGATGAGCAATCGTCTCCTTTGTCAGCCCCCCCAGCCAGCAGCAGCTGCATCAGCATTGCAGAGAAATGACACTGCAGAGAGGCAACAGAGAGGAGGAGCGGGGAGCATGGAGGGCAGACAGGCACTCCTCAGAGACAGTTTAACTGCTACCTGTTGTACAGTTCTACTGTACAAGTGTATATCACTATACAGTAGTACAGTAGAGTATGGCCAGACAGGCACCACTCAGACAATGTTTAACTGTTTCAAATGTGACACAAATCCAATGTAAGTAAATGGTACCTATATTAGCATTTCCATGCCTCATGTCCAAATCACCCTAAAATATCTACAAATGTATTGTGTAACTCAATTATGTTACTTATAGATGATTTGGATATGAAGTGTGAAAATGCTTATATTTTATTGGATTTGTGCCACTATGCTAAAAAGTTAGCATTTGAAACAGTGGCCAGGTAAACAAAACCAAAGCCTGGATTAATGTCGTAGCTTATCACAAACTGCTTACAGGGTAAGAAAACCAATATGTAATTTTGTAATTTGGATGAACTATCCCTTTAACAATGGGGTGGAGGGGTTCTTTATAAAATAATTACCTAGTAGCAGAAACAGCACCATCTAGTGGTCAGAGCCTGGTAATATCAAGATGTAGGATAGCCTATTCATTGATGGAAATACCAGATGATGTAAATAGATTTGACCGGTCATGCTTATTGGTCTATGGGTTGCATAATTTAGTGGAATTAAATTGCTGGGTGTATATATTCATTGTGTAACTTCCATGACTAATTTCTCTGAACAGACAAAAACAAAAATCCACTGAGAATACATAACATAGGATGAAGAAACAATACTCCTAGCCGCAGCTCCATACTACTCGTCAAACATAGAGAACTGATACTTTATACCCGTTATTGGGGTGGGATTGGAATGGGGTGTGGAGGTTCCGTGGATGGCTTTAGGCCACTTCCTTGGATTCCTCACGTCGTTTTCATTGTTAGAAAAAAAGTTTGGTCCAAATAGGACGTACGGTACTATAATTATTGAATATTATATGAAATCATATCAATTAAAAGGGCCTATTTGGGTGCAAATATATTTCAACAAATAATGTTTCTGGAATGCTTATCTTATCGGTTTCTAACTACAGAAACGATTTCATAACAATCTGAGGTGGCCGGTGTCATGGCTTACTGAAATGACATGGAACAACCCACATGCATGACATTAAAACACAGCTAGCACATTCATAGGATTAATTAAATATTCATAAAAAATTTAAAAACTTCCTGGGCCACAGACACACAGCAGACTTTTGTTTTCCCTTGAAAATGCAGACATCAGGGCAGCATATCATCATTAATAAATGACCAAACATAGTATACTGTATTCTCTTTTCATTATCTTGTTCAATGGAGAGAGCACCACCCTCATGATTCACACTTTATTATGGAAAATGACACTATATGTATTTTTTATTTCACCTTTATTTCACCAGGTAGGCCAGTTGAGAACAAGTTCTCATTTACAACTGCGACCTGGCCAAGATAAAGCAAAGCAGTGCGACAAAAACAACAACACAGAGTTAGTTACACATGGGATAAACAAACGTACAGTCAATAACACAATAGAAAAATCCATATACACTGTGTGCAAATGTATTAAGATTACGGAGGAAAGGCAATTAATAGGCCATAGTGGCGAAATAATTGCAATTTAGCATTAACACTGGAGTGGTAGATGTGAAGATGATGATGTGCAAGTAGAGATACTGGAGTGCAAAAGAGCAAGAATAAATAACAATATGGGGATGAGGTAGTTGGGTGGGCTATTTACAGATGGGCTGTGTATAGGTGCAGTGATCGGTAAGCTGCTCTGACAGCTGATGCTTAAAGTTAGTGAGGGAGATATAAGTCTCCAGTTTCAGTGATTTTTGTAATTCGTTCCAGTCATTGGCAGCAGAGAACTGGAAGGAAAGGCGGCCAAAGGAAGAGTTAGCTTTGGGGACGACGAGTGAAATATACCTGCTGAAGCGCGTGCTAGGAGTGGGTGTTGCTATGGTGACCAGTGAGCTGAGATAAGGCGGGGCTTTACCTAGCAAAGACTTGTCGATGACCTGGAGCTAGTGGGTTTGGCGACGAATATGAAGCCGAGGGCCAGCCAACAAGAGATTACAGGTCGCAGCATACTACGAGAGCATACGACTCAAACGTTTCCAATTGAAAGCCTATTTCGTTAAGTTACATGTCCGAGTCATACATATCACAACATACACAGGCACACAATCTTACCACCCACAATATGTTATACTGATATCATTTCATATGCAAAGTCTTTAGGAGAGAGAAATCGTCTTGCCATTCAACAAAGGACGAAGCATTCCCTATATACAATCCAACACAAGGCAATATGAAGTCTAACATCGATTCACAAAGTAATAAAGGGAAAACCCTCGGTTTTCATTTTCTCCTCATTTTCCACAGGAAATATTTTGTGTGCTCTCCCAGCTGTGTGTAAAGCCCCACGAGGATGGGATGGAGATTTATCTTGTTTCCCGACAGCAGCATATGGCGGAAACCTGCTATGAGAACCTATCATTGCTGCCTCAGTACTTGTGCAGTGGTAAGAACATTTAGGCTGGTGGTTGGTAGAATCCATGTACTTATTTAGCAATATAATCTTAAATATAGTCTTGCCAGTTTGCATCATAAGAGTGCCATTAGGACTGCAAAGCTCCTGAATACAGACCTTTATTGAAGATGAAAGGTACGGTACATTGGAGTTTGAGAGATTAAATAGGAGAGAGCGAGATTAAAATAGAAACAGTTCGGGACACTATTAGGGGAATCCCTGGCTCTGTGCTGATGCTCTCAAACCAATTTAAAATGAAAAAAAAAAACAGCACATTTCCTTGAATGATATATGTATAGTCAGTTACCACTTAGTGACACCACACCAGTGTATAGGCTATTTCTGCTTTCACTGTAAACCTCTTTCAGTACCAAGAAATCACTAGTTTCCTTCCCCAGGCAACAATACCACAAGCAAGCAAGCACACACACACACACCAGGGTTTCCATTAGCCAGTAAAAATCAGCTTTTGGCAACAACAAAAAAAGAAAGAAAAGCAGATTAATAAAATTGGCACTGGGCAATTGTCCGGGAGAAGAAAAAATCTGATTGCAAAAATAATGCTTTTTAGCCTATTCATTAATGGAAATACCAGTTGATGTAAATACATTGGACCGGTCATGCTTATCGGTCTATGGGTTGCATCATTTGGTGTAATTAAATTGGCGGGTGTATATATTCGTTATGTAACTTATTTATCACAGGCACATAGTACAGAGAGGATGACAGCGTTTTTAGAAGCCCAATCATTACGCAACAATTCTATTGTAAATGCAATCATGTGTTAAATTGTTTTTGGGCCCCGATTAAAATAAGCTACTATTTTTATTTCTCAAATGGTAATTGAAGTTTGTTTCCCATTCGGAGAGGCAACATGAGGCAGACTTCCTCAGCGCATCACACACCACTTCGCAATGAGCTGGAGGCAGTATCCATTTTGAAAACATATGACCAAAATATAAACACAACACGGAACAATTTCAAAAGATTTTACTGAGTTACAGTTCATATAAGTAAATCAGTCAATTGAAATAAATTAATTAGGCCCTAATCTGTGGATTTTACATGACTGGGAATACAGATATGCATCTGTTGGTCACAGATACCTTAACAAAAAAGGTAGGGGCGTGGATCAGAAAACCAGTCAGTAAATGGTGTGACCACCGTTTGCCTCATGTAGCGTGACACATCTCCTTCGCATAGAGTTGATCAGGCTGTTGATTGTGTCCTGTGGAATGTTGTCCCACTCCTCTTCAATGGCCGTGTGAAGTTGCTGGATATTGTCGAGAACTGGAACACGCTGTCGGACACGTCGATCCAGAGCATCCCAAACATGCTCAATGGGTAACATGTCCGGTGAGTATGCAGGCCATGGAAGAACTGGGAAATGTTCAGCTTCCTGAGACACTCTGATCTGTTTCACCTGTCTTGTGCTCGTCTCCACCCCCACCAGGTGTCTCCCATTTGTCCCCATTATCTCCTGTGTATTTATACCTGCGTTTTCTGTTTGTCTGTTGCCAGTTCGTCTTTTCCCGTCAAGTCCTACCAGCGTGTTTTCCCGTTTTCGAGTTGCTATTTTCTAATCCTCCCGGTTTTGACCATTCTGCCTGCCCTGAGCCTGCCTGCCGTTCTGTACCCTTCTGACATTGCCCTGGATTACTGACCTCTGCCTGACCTAAGCCTGCCTGCCGTTCTGTACCTTACTGACATTGCCCTGGATTAATGACCTCTGTCGGCCCTTGACCTGTCGTTTGCCTGCCCCCTGTTTGATAAACATCTGTGATTCGAACTGTCTGCATCGGAGTCTTATCCTGAGTCCTGATACTTCCAGGAATTGTGTACAGATCCTTGCAACATGGGGCTGTGCATTATCATGCTGAAACATGAGGGGATGGTGGCAGATGTTTGACATGACAATGGGCCTTAGGATCTCACCACGGTATCTCTGTGCATTCAAATTGCCATCTATAAAATGCAATTGTGTTCGTTGTCCATAGCTTATGCCTGCCAATACCATAACCCCACCGCCACCATGGACCACTTTGTTCACAACGATGACATCACCAAACCGCTTGCCCACACGACGCCATACGTGGACTGTCAAATTCTCTAAAATGACATTGGAGGCGGCTTATGGTAGAGAAATTAACAATACATTCTCTGGCAAGAGCTCTGGTGGACATTCCTGCAGTCAGCATGCCAATTGCACGCTCCCTTTCAAACTTGAGACATCTGTGGCATTGTGTTATGTGACAAAACTGCACATTTTAGAGTGGCCTTCTGTCCCCAGCACAAGGTGCCTCTGTGTAAGGATCATGTTTAATCAGCTTGTTGATATGCCACACCTGCCAGATGGATGGATTATCTTGGCAAGGGAAAAATCTTCAGTAACAGGGATGTAAACAAATTTGTGCACAATATTTGTGCATATGGAACATTTCTGGGATCTTTTATTTCAGCTCATGAAACACGGGACCAGACCATTACATGTTGCGTTTTATATTTTTGTTCAGTGTATCTACTTAATTTTTTGAAACCTGATTTTTTTACTACATATTATGAGGCAGGTTTTACCTTGCTTCATAGTAGCTTATTCAAAATCCGACCATATCCGTGGAGGCAGTTATTGTATAAAAGACGTCCATATGCCTTTGAAACCATGTTCTATTGGTTTAACTGTCTTTCATTGTCCGGTCTCCAAATTCATATGTAGCCTGCTGCCTTGCGCACATTGCTGCGCTAATAATGTGAAGAAATAGTTTATCAACATTTTAAGCCTTTAAATGTATCCTAGGCCTACTGGTCGTATGAATTTGAGCTCAACTGTCCCACAACTGTTCCAGAGTCTGTTTGGGCCATTTCTTTCTTGACAAGCTGACCAATAGAATAGGTAGTATAAAAGTTTATGGGGGAATAGTATATTCTCATAGGTGGCGCGTCCATAAGGCTAGGTAGGGGAAACTAAGCTTTCCCTAAGTCAATTGAATTAAACTGCCAAAATGATAAATGGACAACGTTGTTTTTATTGATCTGTTTGTTTGTCAGTGTCAGCAGAGTAGGCTATCCTGTCATTTGTAGTATTAAAACATATTCTGCTAAAACGTCTCCAGTCATATAAAATGTGTTTTTCCCCATGCAAAGAAAGAATACAAGTATCTGATATTGCCTATAACCCAAGCCTCTACGTTATGTGTATTCAGCCATGGATTGAACAGTCTTTTTTTGCGAACAGTGATTGAGTTATATTATTAGCCTAAGTTATGACTATCCAATCTACTCATCCCATAAGTCTGCAAATGCGGTGATGCATGGAATGCTTTATTGTAAAAGGTGCATTTATTTTTTTTGTTTTGCTTCCCCAAACATGAAACTCACGTGCCGCCTATACATAGGCTACTGTTCATTACTCATCTTGTTGACGGAGAAAAGTCAACGCGGATAGTTATTATAACATCTTCAAAGTGCACAGGAAGGACACACGTCGTTGCATCCTTCACTTGTATGTTGTGTTAAGACTAATTACCGTAATCTGAATGTGATTTCTGTCATTCTGAGCACCGTGGGAGGACGCCCTAATCAGGTTATGTACCCAATGCATATGGGTCCGGTAAATTTCTCAAAATGTCTGGTAAATTAAAATGCTGCAGGTCAAATGTCTGGTGACAAGAATTCATAATGGACCTCCCCCCACACAGGTAGAGGTGGTGTGGGTGTTGATAAGGGACAGTGTCTGTGTGTGATATGATCTGGCTCTGGGGACTTGTTAGACAAACAGTCCAGCTAATTGAATTCCGCTTTGAAGGAATATTCCCAAGATGGCCATCTCCATGAGGCCTGAGCCAACCCTGTTTTGACAGGCTTTCATGCAAGCATATCAGTTGCATGCACATCATTTTATCCGATGATGTTAGTGCAACAATGACCCAGCGGCACATGCTTGGGTTTCAGTCATATTCTTTCCACCATGTTTCATTTTGCGGAGGAGTCTACGAGCTGTGAAGAAGTGAACACACCGGCCTTTCATATCACTAAAGTAAAAATGCAAAAGCAGAAATGACACAAAGATGCTTCTGGGGATTCACGTGGAGGAAATCATATGATCTCCTAGCTTCCCATGTCAACCACAGGAGGCTGCTGAGGGGAGGACGGCTCATAATGAAGTCTTGAACGGAGTAAATGGAATGGTATCAAATCAAGCGTTATTTATACAGCACATTTCAGAAGTGGAATGCAACGGAATGGTGCTTTACAGGAAAAAACTCATAAAAAACTCAAATAAAAGCTGAAATATTTACTACATAACGAACAAGATAAAAAAAACTAAAGAAAAGCAAAGCTAAAAATATGTGTTTTAAGATCTCTTTTAAATATGTCCACAGTTTCGGGTTTTCTGGACGGCTATTCCAGAGGCTTGGGGCATAGTAACTAATGGCTGCCTCTCCATGCCTCTTGGTCCTAGGCTTTGGGGTAGTTAAAAGGCCAGTGCCAGAGGACCTGAGGGACCTACTGGGTGCATAACTTAAAAACATGTCTGACATGTATTGGAGTGCACAAATGTGGATTGACTTACAGTGGCAAGAAAAAGTATGTGAACCCTTTGAAATTACCTGGATTTCTGCATAAATTAGTCATACAATTTGATCTGATCTTCATCTTAGTCACAACAATAGACAAACATAGTGTGCTTAAGTATGTGAACCTCGGGGCTAATGACTTTTCCAAAAGCTAATTGGAGTCAGGAGTCAGCTAACCTGGAGTCCAATATATGAGACGAGATTGAAGATGCTGGTTATAGCTGCCCTGCCCTATATAAAAAAAAAACACTCACAAAATGTGAGTTTGCTATTCACAAGAGGCATTGCCTGATGTGAACCATGTCTCGAACAAAAGAGATCTCAGAAGACCTAAGATGAAGAATTGTTGACTTGCATAAAGCTGAAAAGGGTTACAAAAGTATCTCTAAAAGCCTTGATGTTCATCAGTCCACAGTAAGACAAATTGTCTATATATGGAGAAAGTTCAGCACTGTTGCTACTCTCCCTAGGAGTGGCTGTCCTGCAAAGATGACTGCAAGAGCACAGTGCAGAATGCTCAATGAGGTTAAGAATAATCCTAGAGTGTCAGCTAAAGACTTACAGAAATCTCTGGAACATGCTAACATCTCTGTTGACTAGTTTACGATATGTAAAACACTAAACAAGAATGGTGTTCGTGGGAGGACACCACGGAAGAAGCCACTGCTGTCAAAAAAAAAAACATTGCTGCACGTCTGAAGTTCCCAAAAGAGCACTTGGATGTTCCACAGCGCTTCTGGCAAAATATTCTGTGGACAGATGAAACCAAAGTTGAGCTGTTTTGAAGGAACACACAACACTATGTGTGGAGAAAAAAAGGCCCAGCACACCAACATCAAAACTTCATCCCACTGTAAAGTATGGTGGAGGGAGCATCATGGTTTGCCCCAGGGCCTGCACAGCTTGCTGTCATCGACGGAAAAATGAATTCTCAAGTTTATCAAGACATTTTGCAGGAGAATGTAAGGCTATCTGTCTGCGAATTGAAGCTCAACAGAAGTTAAGTGATGCAATAGGACAACGACCCAAAACACAGAAGTAAATCAACAACACAATGGCTTCAACAGAAGAAAATACATCTTCTGGAGTGGCCCAGTCAGAGTCCTGACCTCAATCCGATTTAAAATGCTGTGGCATGACCTCGAGAGCGGCTCACACCAGACATCCTAAGAATATTGCTGAACTGAAACAGTTTTGTAAAGATGAACGGTCCAAAATCCCTCCTGACCGCTGTGCAGGTATGATCTGTAACTACACTGTGAATGTTTACCCGGTGTGTTCAATAAAGACATGAAAACGTAGAATTGTTTGTGTGTTATTAGTTTAAGCAGACTGTGTTTGTCTACTGTTGTGACGTAGATGACGATCAGATCAAATTTTATGACCAGTTCATGCAGAAATCCAGGTAATTCCAAAGGGTTCACATACTGTACTTTTTCTTGCCACTGTAAAAACCAATAGAAGAATCTTAAAATTAATTATAAAACTCACAGGCAGCCAGTACAGAGTAGAGGTTGACCGATTATGATTTTCCAACGCCGATACCGATTATTGGAGGACAAAAAAAGCCAGTCAGACTGCTCTATCAAATCATAGACTTAATTATAACATAATAACACACAGAAATGCGAGCCTTAGGCCATTAATATGGTCGAATCCGGAAACTATCATCTCGAAAACAAGACGTTTATTCTTTCAGTGAAATACGGAACCGTTCCGTATTTTATCTAACGGGTGGCATCCCTAAGTCTAAATATTGCTGTTACATTGCACAACCTTTAATGTTATGTCATAATGGCAAATTAGTTCGCAATGAGCCAGGCGGCCCAAACTGTTGCTTATACCCTGACTCTGCGTGCAATGAAAGCAAGAGAAGTAACACAATTTCACCTGGTTAATATTGCCTGCTAACCTGGATTTCTTTTAGCTAAATATGCAGGTTTAAAAATATATACTTCTGTGTATTGATTTTAAGAAAGGCATGGGTGTTTATGGTTAGGTACACGTTGGAGCAACGACAGTCCTTTTTCGCGAATGCGCACTGCATCGATTATATGCAACGCAGGACACGCTAGATAAACTAGTAATATCATCAACCATGTGTAGTTATAACTAGTGATTATGATTGATTAAGTTTAATGCTAGCTAGCAACTTACCTTGGCTTCTCACTGCATTCGTTTAACAGGCGGGCTCCTCGTGAGGCAGGTGGTTAGAGCGTTGGACTAGTTAACCGTAAGGTTGCAAGATTGAATCCCTGAGTTGACAAGGTAAAAATCTGTCATTCTGCCCCTGAACAAGGCAGTTAACCCACCGTTCCTAGGCCGTCATTGAAAATTAGAATGTGATCTTAACTGACTTCCCTAGTTAAATACAGATGAAATAAAGGTGTAAAATAATAATAAATAAATAAAATATTTCAATAATTTTTTTTTGTCAAAATCGACATCCAAGATTACCGATTTCCGAGTGTTATGAAAACTTGAAATCGGCCCTAATTAATCGGCCATTCCGATTAATCGGTCGACCTCTAGTACAGAGACCTTAAAACCGCTGTAATGTGTGCTCTCCGTCTGGTCTTGGTCAGTACCCACGCTGCAGCATTCTGTAGGTTTTGCAGTTGACCAATGGCTTTCTTGGGTAGACCAGACAGGAGAGCATTACAGTAGTCAAGCCTGCTTGTAATAAAAGCATGGATGAGTCACTGTATCAGCCTGAGAGAGAAACGGCTGTGACTTGGCAATGTTCCTCAGGTGTTAAAAACCTATTTTGGTCACATTCCTAATGTTTGATGTGTTCGATACCATTCCATTGATTCGTTCCAGTGATTACTATGAGCCTGTCCTCCCCAATTAAGGCGCCACCAGCCGCCTGTGATGTCAACATACACCCCCTAGTGAAGCTGTCATACTCTGGATTCATCCATGGTTAAACATTTACTCATCTGTAAAAATCTGTTAATTTTAGCCCATCAGTACGTCAGTGTAAACCACACAATCGGAATAAAAAAACCTGTAAAACACAGAGACAGATTTCATCTCCCCACACTAGATTTGTCACACAAATGGCATCATTGTTGTTGTGTGTGACCTTCGGAGCACTGGGCTGATGCTGAGCACAGAGCGGCTACTGAGCTCTGAGGTTAGGGGGACGACCCACGCGTGAGCCCCACATCGGACCGAACGTGGGCTTAGAGCAGAACAGCAGCTATGCGATTACATCAGCACTGAACACAACACAGGCCCCTGGTCATGGCCCTTTCAAAATGGCCTCTGCTATTTGAGGAGAGGGCGAGGGGACAGGAAATGTCACACAGAAGACTGTGACTACAGTGGCCCCAACCAGATTGTCAAAATAGAGTACAAAGTGGTTGGGTTGTGTTATGCACATCCAACTAGCATAAATCCAGCCAAAATGACAATACAAAGACCTGGATTGATTTAGCTAACAAATGTGGCGATGTTGGGCAAGATATGAACCAAAGCATCCCAGTTCAGATGAAAGCACCTGAAAAGCACAAAAACCCAGTCCAAAGAAGTGACTGTGTAGCGTGATTTACTGTATGAGCAGGTCAGAGCAGTTTTGTCTCTCTGTGGTGCGACAGCAGAGAGTAGCAGCATGCCATGCTGTCACAGGATCAACAGTGAGCAGCAACATGGTGGTTTGGCAGCTCTCTCTCTCCAGCAGAAGAATGGGAGTGAATGGGAGAAAGTGTACAGTTCTGTATCTCTGACTTACAAACTGCACTGTATGCAGACTGACTGGGAGTGGACTCCAGGTGCCAAGTGGTGAATTACACAGAGGAAAATGCTCTGCATACCTCATTACTATCAGGTTAAATTACCCAAAAGAGCTCGCCTCTGTAGGGAAGTTCATTATGACAAGAGCAGCATGCACTTGCCCTTTCCAAGCTGAAACTTCTACAAGGACAATAGTGGCTAAAATGCATTATGGAAAAGTCCAAACCTTTTTTTCAAAACATTAAGGAATATTGAAGAGAGAGGAGGGAATATTTGCTCTATCTTGTGCTGAAATGAGACAAAACAAACCTCATCCGTGTACATCGGGGAGGGGCAAATTTGATGGGGGTGGGGGCCGCAAGACAATCTGAACTCATCACGAGGGGCCTCAGTTGCTCCTGAGTCTGCGTACCCACATGTGCAAAAGAGGGCCGCCGCCCATGGAACGTAACCTTGTGACCACGTTGAGTCGGTGTGTGTGTGTGGCTTCTATGTAAGATGATATTTCAACATGAGCAGGGATTTCTGTCGTTTCCAAGGTTACCATTGTGGATCCTGCAAACAAAAAAAACAACAAAAAAAACGCAGGAGCACCTTGCAGACAGCTTTTCACACCAAACAATTATACTATGCATCCATGCCTGGCACCTGAAATCAAGCCGGCAATATAGGCCTATGTTCTGCAATTGTAATACGAACAACTTTTCTGTAAAAGACATGCAGTAAAGTTTAGTCAGCGAGTTGCCGTGCCAACCCAAGTCATTGGTCAAAAACCAACAGATACAGGAACTCTGGAAGTTGGGAGAATAGTACAAGCCTAGGCGAGTCGTCTTAACATTCTTAGCTTTAGTAAAAGAAAACAATAACACATTTGAGAGAGTTATTCACATCAATACTGAGGAGCAGCATATGTGATGTGTAGCCCAAGGGTTAGTGAAGAATTAAGCAACTTGTCTCGCCATCAACTAAGATGATGGAGAGACCAGATACAATCGTCCCGACATCAACTACCGTACCGGAAAAAACAACTGTAAGGTTTGGTAGAGGAGGAATAATGGTCTGGGGCTGTTTTTCATGGTTCGGCTAGGCCCCTTAGTTCCAGTGAAGGGAAATCTTAACGCTACAGCATACAAAGACATTCTAGACGATTCTGTGCTTCCAACTTCGTGGCAACAGTTTGCGGAAGGCCCTTTCCTGTTTCAGCATTACAATACCCCCGTGCACAAAGTGAGGTCCATACAGAGATGGTTTATTGACATCGGTGTGGACGAATTTGACTGGCCAACACAAGGCCCTGACCTCAACCCCATCGAACACTTTCGGGATGAACTGGAACGCCGACTGCGAGCCAGGCTTAATCACCCAAAATCAATGCCCTAACCTCACTAATGCTCTTGTGGCTGAATGGAAGCAAGTCCCTGCAGCAATGTTCCAACATCTAGTGGAAAGCCTTCCCAGATGAGTGGAGGCTGTTATAGCAGCAAAGCGGCTGGCAACTCCATATTAACGCCCATGATTTTCTTGTTGAACATCTCATTCCAAAGTGTCCACATATTTTTGGTAATGTAGTGTATCTAACCTGTCTTTGACAAAACCTTCCTACAGGGTATGAAGGAAATGGACCAAGTATAGCTTGGTATGGCATCTGACCTTTGTTGACAAGTAGTTAAAGAATAAGAAACTAACAATACAACAGTACTCCCATTTGGTAAGGTAAGCATAATGCAAAACAATGAAAATGTATTGGCCTATGTAAACTAGGCCACAGCTATGTAATACACAACCCGTTACTATGTCTGGGACCTGTACTGCACAGAGGAATTAGCGTAAGTGCATTCATGACTTGATTTTAGGAAGGATGCCTTGTATTGTATTGATAGAAGAATGTGGAGGTCAACCAGCACAACCGACCCCAACTAACAAAGGAAAGTGCCAACCAATTTCACAACAACGGGTTGGTTTATTCTCAAAGACTGCATATTCTCAGGAGTATTCAATGGGGAGGTTACTATCCAACCCACTTCATGTAATTAAGATGATTTGAAATATGCATGAATAGCATTGTTATTCTGAAAGAGTCATATCCAAGTCTTGTAATATTTCTAAATGTTTGTAATGGAAAAAAGTGGGTCATCAACAAAATGCTCTGATGAACACATTGTAAAGGATGTGAAGGAATACAAGTTGGCAACATACAGTACGACGATCTTCACAACCAAGTAATGGCAAGCTTGTTCACTGGTTGACTATAGCGCTTCACCATATAAAGACTCGTCAACCAATAGAAACCAATCAAGAAATCAACATTTGCTTCATTGTATCCTTCATCGCGATGCCATCTTTTATGAATGAATTGGGTAGAACGCTGATAGAGATGGTTATTACTAGGCTACTAGTGCTGTATGGTAAACAAATTCACCAAGCGGCTCAATGCGACAAGGCACGGAAGGTTGACTGTTTTTGCAGACACAGCACATAGATTTTTATTTCTAATGAATACACATAACGCGTTCGAGGATCGAGGGCAGGATACTTGCGACTGGCCAATGCAATTTGCACGTTCTTATTAGGGCAACGAAAGCCTATAAATATATTTCGGAAACATCTGATCTGTAACATCAGCCTACAGACAAGAGACTAAATGCGTTAACCACAAGAACACACTAAATTGACCCCATTTGCTGTTCCAATTGATACAATCAAAGTAATTCATTTCGTACTGTTAGCTATAGGGAGCGATTCAACCTTAAACAGGATAGTAAAGGATAAATGGTTCCTTACCGATTCGAAGTCGTTTAATTAACCGGACGAATGTATTCCATTGTAGTTGTAGGTGAGACAGACGCTTATAGCTTTTGTGAAAATAATGGCCAAATAGCTTGCAGAAATCCAGCGCTATCTTCGTGCTACCCCACTCCCTTGCTGTAGCTGATGAGTGTGATGGCGTTGTCTTTGCAGGGCCACAATTAAACTAACGGGACCAGAGGAGTGATTGACAACACCGCCAGCCAATAGAATGGGAGGATTATTTTAGTGAGGAACAGGGGATTGTAAACAGGGCCACGTTCAGTTTCCAAACGTGCTCGAACGTTGCAGATAGAAATGCCATAAATAGAACCTCCGTGATTCCTTGTTCTACATGTCAGAAAGGCGTGTTTGCTTTAACATGTTGATATCTGAACATTCCAAAAATGTTGTGACCTACTGAACGCCCCCAGGTTAGATAAAGTCAACATGCTAGGCCTATGTGGAGAGCGTTGAAGTCGAGATACTATTGCATTAGAAGTATTTCCATGACATCAGATTAATTTGGGGTCTAGACTAGGACAAGGCGTGGTTGCCCATAATGAATGTCAATCAATAGATGGAGGGATGACGTACGCCTACTTCACATTTAGGCTATGAAAAAAATTGGATTTTGTAATGGAAAACTGGCATCAGTTCAATTAGGACAGTGCGTGGCCAATTAACATGCCTATAGGCCTACACGAATACCAAATGTTAGATACTTTTCGAGTTGAGAAGATACAAAATAACTGCTCAATACAAGGAAAAAGTGTAGGATAATGCAATGTCCTCCTCCTCACCACCATCATCATCAGTGTGATTCAATCAAAGGTTATTGGAATTCAGTCAATTATTCCTCGCGCTGACAACGCGCTCCGATAACCATTGCGTTGGGGCGCCCTCTGCTGCTTAAAGACAACAATTACCAGTTTTCATCACTCAAACTTCCCCCCAGTTATCCCTTATTATAAACCAGGTAGTTTGGGTCCTGTATACAGATTGGCTGAAAGCCATGGTATATTTAAGGGATAAACATTACCTTGGAAATAATGGACGACACACTCTGCGTCCTCCCTTTGCAAGGTTTCTTTTTCAAAGGTAATGTACAGAACAGAGGTGTTTATCCTGCTTATACCACAGTTGCCAAAGACAAAAATACTTAAGCACAAATTTACCGGTAGAAAATAATAATTTGGTTGATATTTTCATTTTTATAAGCAAATTCACACTTTCTCATCTTTTGATTGCTAGAGATGCGACCCAGTCGTTCGTTCAATTGGTTCTATGTTTATGGACACGACCCAGTTGTTTGTTCTATATGTTCCGTTGCCATGCTCGATGGCAACCTTTTTATCCCTTGCTTGCTAGCTAGCCAACTAGTTTGTTTAAGCAGTATTCTATTGACATTTGGATACATAATTTGGATACATCCAAATGAGTGATGATGCCTGAATTTGCCTGGCATAGATTGACAAGTTTGCCTTCTCATCAGGACACTCAACACGGTTAATTACGAGGAAATCACAGTGCATATCAAACACTAGGCTAGAAGCTAGCTAAATAGTTTGTTGCTTGCAGAAAAGGCCAATATGACAAGCAAATAAAAACGTATCAGTTTCTGGAAACAGCTGGTGAAACTAGAAACGTGGGAGGAATGGGCAGCATAGTGCCACTTGCGTCATGACGGCAACAGTATGAACCAGAGAAATTCCCGTTCATCACATAAGTATATATACCTTTCTGCTTAAAATTATACCTTGATAGAATTCAGGAAATTAGATCTGGATTATTCGAATACCAGTGAGATCAGATATGGAAATGTAGTCACACTTATGAAACTTCTGTTTTCAATCTCATGTCTTTATTCTAGAAACAGGGGTCTGGAAAGTAATTGCATAGGCCTAGCGTAAACATTCTAAGTGTAAGGGGGTGCGTGCTGGTGGCAGGGGAGTCAGGCGCAGGAGATCGAACTTTGTATAAACGGAGCAGTTTAATAAATGCTCAAAAATTCAGAAAACCAAAATATACAAAATAATACAAGTGGGTAGAAAACCCGTGGCACACCAGAACATAACTTACACATAGCTTACAAACAAACAATCACGACAAGGACATGAGGGGGAACAGAGGGTTAAATACACAACATGTTATTGATGAGATTGGAACCAGGTGTGATACAAGACAAGACCAAAGGAAAATGAAAAGAGGATCAGCAATGGCTAGAAAGTTGGTGACTTCGACCGCCGAACGAACAAGGAGAGGGACCAACTCCGGCGGAAGTCGTGACACTCAGCATAATACCAGAGCAAATGCCAGTGTGGGCATGATAATCTATGGAGAGGTTAGCCTACAGTTTGACCCTTGTTTCAGACTAGCTTCTCTGTCATTTCGAACAATGGATCTTTTCACATCACGTTTTACAATGACAGTAGGCCTACTTTACATACATGCATTGCCACCGACAATGCCACTAAAACCATGAAATATTCAGTCAAAGCTCTCACAGACAAAGAAGGGTAGAACAGCTCCCTGCATGTCAGTGTCGTGGGGGGGATGGTCAAGTGGGTACTTGCAGCTGTTGCCTCTCAGAATCCTCTGTTATAATTGAAATGGCAATAATTGAAATGCCAGTTGTTTTCTAATGCCCCATGAGCAGTGAATCATTGACAGCCATGCTACATGCCTGTGCCAGCTACTCAGTCAGTCAGAGAGCGCAGAACCTGCAGTTGTTCCCCACAATGAGGTGGTCTATTAGCACTGGCATCTAGTCAACCCCTTAGCTGCCCCTCACCATTGGCTATAAGCCTTTTTGAAATGACACGCAGCATTGCGGACATTGTGTAAACAGAACTATCTTATATAAATTACGTTGAATTCCTCTTTTTCCCCCCTCACAGCGTGGATACAATTTTCCAGTCGTACTTTGGTTCTGTACATCTGAAACGCATACGTATGTATGTATTATGTATGTATAAAAGTGCTGATTGCACAGAACAGTACAAAGGTAATGCACATATTGTAACAGAATATCTGTGATCATAATGCTTGTGCTTCCTTACAGTACTTATACTGTATACAGCACCTGATGTCAGAATAGAAGCAAGTACCACTTTTCTCCAAAGAGTGGCAGTGATCAGTAACACAACGAGCCCCGACTCCTGTTACTTAATATATATTACAGTGGGTTAGCCTACATGACTGCAAGGCAAACACTGTATTTCATCCAAAACAAGAATTTGTGGCTTTTCTCTCTTAAGCCTTACAATGACAACGGAACAATTCAGACCTGTCAAATCATTCACTGTAATAACAAATGATAAGTTCCAACCCAAACCACAGTCCTAAAATTAGTTTTTCTATCCTGCTCCACCCAATGTTGAAGATCACAAACTAGGATCCGTTTCTCTGCTGTTAGTGCTGCCGTTCCACTGCTTTACGTCATACACTTAGTGTAACCGTTCAGAATGAAAGCCTTCAGCAGAAGTATTAATAACGTAATGGAAATGTGAAATGTAAACTTCGTGTTTGAAGAGAGGGCAATGTCATGACGGTTCATCATTCAGTCCATCCATCCCTCTCTTGTACAATGGCTTCCTTGTCTTGTATTAGGGCTCGCCACAGCATATCTGCTGACCCTATAGAGACCTGTGACTGGGTCATCTTGGAGTTGACGCTGGGACCTCGAGGTTCCATGGCCGGTAGAAGGTCGCACGCAGATGGTTAGTATTTCAACATGGTAATCTGACAAACACTCCGGAGAGCAGCCTTGCTGTGCTGGAGAACGAGTCCAACTTACTGCATAGAAAGACTCATCATGATCATGGATCAACCACTTCAAACACATTCACGTCTAAAAGTGAGAGTTAGGAGTGTCAAATACAAAATTCACGGAGTTTATTATCAAATAGAAAAAATGGTTCCCTATTCAACTTGCATATGTGTGATATTTTGCATAATTGGTTCTCTCTGCTCTTTCACAGTGTGGACACTTGGGTCTTTATAGGAAATCACAATGCATGATGAAGCATTTGCTGGCTGGAACTGAGTTCACATCTCAAGGTGAACCTGTTAGGTATGAGCGGTGCTGTAGGGGTGTGTAAACTGATAGGACAGGCACTCAGGAAGACCTACTAGACCTACTAGATAACAGACAGGGAAGACGGGGGAGTGAGTTCCGGTTCAGGAAGCACCAGCAAAAATATTTGGATAAAAAGAGCACAAGGCTATTCGAACCACACAAAGGTGTGTCCATGATAGTATACACTGAGTGTTCAAAACATTATAATATCCTAATCCTAATATTGACTTGCTCCCCCTTTTCCCCTAAGAACATCCTTAATTCGTCAGGGCCATGACTCTCCAAGGTGTCAAAAGCGTTCCATAGGGATGCTGGCCCATGTTGAGTCCAATGCTTCCCACAGTTGTGTCAAATTGGCTGGATGGCACCTACTACCATACCCAGTTCAAAGGCACTGAAATATTTTGTCTCGCCTATTCACCTCTGAATGACACACATACACAATCCATGTCTCAATTGTCTCAAAGCTTCATAGTCCTTCTTTGACCTGTCTCCTCCACTTAATCTACACCGATTGAAGTGGTTTTAACAGGTGACATCAATACGGCTTTCACCTGGATTCACCTGGTCAGTCTGTCATGGAAAGAGCAGGTGTTCCTAATGTTTTGTACACTCATTGAATACAGAAGCTAAGAAATTATATTTGGTGCATAAATGAACTGTTTCTACTGTACTTCATTATCAACCAATATATGAACTGATAGTCACCATAAAAAATCTATATACTGTACATCTTTTCACAACAAAATAACATTTTTGCAATATAAAGCAAAACTGTATAAACATGTCAGTTAAGTGACATCATTGTCTTATGTACGAAATAGGAAATAGCTTTACGAGCTACAACTATGTTCAAGCGCTCTTAGCAGATAGCTTACAATGCACAGTCGAGTTCCTTGGGCTAATGGTCTTTCCGCGTAGAAGTCATCCGGTGCGGACTGGTGGCTTGTCCCACTCTAAGTTCTTCCGTTTATGATGTCTGGGTTCCTTGTTGGACATTCCTCATAGAGGTCTGGTTTCATGTTCCCTTCCTCTGAGTCCTCACTAGAAGAGACAAGGGGATATCTGTGGATTACTATTAACATCACATGAAGATAACACCAGTTCAGCACAGTAATAAAGCAATAAGGCACAAGGGGGTGTGGTATATGGGCAATATACCACGGCTAAGGGCTGTTCTTAATCCCGGCACAACCTGTGCCTGGACACAGCCCAGGCACTGTGGTATATTGGCCATATACCACAAACGCTGAGGTGCCTTATCGCTATTATAAACTGGTTACCAACGTAAATAGTAAAAAAAAACATTTGTCATACCCGTGGTATACGGTCTGACATACCACAGCTGTCAGCCAATCAGCATTCAGGGCTCGAACCACCCAGTTTATAATAATAGGTATAGTACAATAATAAAGGTTGAAATGGCTACTAACCCAGGCTTAGATGTTCATCCCTGGTTTCAAGGCTGTATCTCCAGAGTATAATATTGACAGATAAATACTAAGGAATTTAAAGTGTTAAATACTATGTAATACAATATTCGCTCTCTCTTCCCCTTCAGTGGACAAAAGAGGGTAAAGACCTGATGCTGGATCCCTCCACATCCTGTATGTTGTCAGCCAGGGGCTGGTGGACTGTCTCAGGCAACAGCAGGGTGAGGGCTGCCCCTAGCAGAGTACACAGGCCAAACAGAACCATTGGAGCCTTCTTACTGACACCCCTCAACAGGTAGATGATTGGGGCCAGGACTCCCCCTGCCCGGGCACACATGGAGCCCATACCGATCCCACTCTGCCTGAGGATCACATTGGAGACTTGTTCAGCCAAACTAACGTCACAACGTTATATTTAAAGTGCTGTAATAAAGACTGTGGCTCAAGATTAGTCTCGCCAACATCCCAAAGCAATTACAGTACTTACTGTGATTGTTTACGTCAAGGCAAATGTATATCTTTGCATATCGAAAACAGAATACAATGAAAGAGGATTGTTAATACAGTCAAAACCCCCTTGAGCAGCATAAATCTACTGAGCCCAAGTTGGCTATTGCAATGGGGGAAACAAGTTATGTTACACACTGATGCCAGTTATCTTGCTCAAGAAATACCTCAGCCCCCTCTCCACGACAAAAGAAAGGTCACAGAGATATTGACTGAGTAGCGGAGAGGATTATTTAAACAACTCCAAAGATGGTTAGACTCATTTTGTGACCTCATGATCTACACCTGTTTGACTCTGCTGGAAACACGCCCAGACAACAGCAGTCCATATTTGTCAGCAGAACACTACTTTTGACCGGAGCCCTATGGACCAGACGCTCACCTTATGACAGTAGGGAAAACCTCTGCTGAATAGACGTAGACTATGGACAGGGAGGCGGTGATCCCAAACTTTCCCACCATGGCCAGGATTGTTCTAATAATGGAGAGATCTGAGAGAGAGAGAGAGAGAGAGAGAGAGAGAGAGAGAGAGAGAGAGAGAGAGAGAGAGAGAGAGAAAGAGAGAGAGAGAGAGAAGTGATGGGGTTAGACGTTAAAGGGGTAAAGAGCTGTGTTGTGTATAGTATATGCATAGCACCTGCAGCTCAAGTCTACATCCTAAGGAAGTGTCCTCGAGTGTGAGACTGGCATGACTTCCCTGAGGGCCGCAGGTGGGAGTTCTTCAACAACTCCTACTCTACATCCTGGAGGTTACGCTCGGTATCTACAAATACATATTGTGGATGAATACCTTGAATACCCTTTTCAGTTTCAACCAGAAGCCAAGTGCCAAGCCACAAAGACTTTCCATTGACACTAGCTAAACCCTAATAAACAGGGCTATAAAACAACACAACTACGGCATCATTCAACGTCATCATTCAATCAACTGGAGTATTTTCAGTGCTAGGGGGATACTATAACTGATCATGTACCTCAGGATGCTTATAAACAATACTTCAAAAGGCACATTAAAGGCAGCAGAGTTTCCTCTGGAAAGCTCCGTACCATCGGGAATGAAGACAGTGAGCAGGCAGGCTAGGCCTCCCACAGCGAGGAAGGCTATCTGGGATACCCTCCTGGAGTGGTTGAGGGTGAAGAGAGTGATGGTGCGAGCAGGCATCTCCACCAGGCCAAAGATCAGCTGGGTCAGGTAGATGCTCATCCCAAAGTCAGAGATGTTGAGGGACAGGCCATAGTAGACCAGCACGTTGACAAACCTGGACAGGCAGAGGTGGAATGGTAGGGGAAACACTGATGAGGCAAAGAAGGGGTTAATAAAACACTACTGTCACAGCAGTGAAACAAGGACTTCCTTATTCCTCTGGTTTGCCACAAGTCTACCATGCAGAGTAGGGAGCTACAGGACACAGGGCGAGAGATGAGAGGTTAATGGTGCATTGAATAGGAAATGAGAAGAAAGTGTTGAGGAAGCAGCAATGTCTCTCTAGCCACAGACAGGGTAATACAACCCTGGCATAATCAAGGGACTTTTCTACCAGTAAAATGACAAAGAAGGCCTCCTCTAACTTGGACTGGATAGGGAATACAACACAACATTTCACAATATCTCCCTCACTAGCTTTAAGCACCAGCTGTCAGAGCAGCTCACAGATTACTGCACCTGTACATAGCCCACCTATAATTTAGCCCAAACAACTACCTCTTTCCCAACTGTATTTAATTAATTAATTTATTTTGCTCCTTTGCACCCCATTATTTTTATTTCTACTTTGCACATTCTTCCATTGCAAAACTACCATTCCAGTGTTTTACTTGCTATATTGTATTTACTTTGCCACCATGGCCTTTTTTGCCTTTACCTCCCTTCTCACCTCATTTGCTCACATTGTATATAGACTTGTTTATACTGTATTATTGACTGTATGTTTGTTTTACTCCATGTGTAACTCTGTGTCGTTGTATCTGTCGAACTGCTTTGCTTTATCTTGGCCAGGTCGCAATTGTAAATGAGAACTTGTTCTCAACTTGCCTACCTGGTTAAATAAAGGTAAAATAAAATAAAAAATAAATAAAAAATAGTGAAAAAGTTACGTCCATTGGCAATTTTTTCTCTCATTTCTCATGGCCTGGTAAGCTACGTAAAGTATTCACATTCGAATACTCATCCTCCAATGTCACCTCAGTGACACACTGCAATTCGAATGGCTTACTCAACAAGCACAGTGACCTAAGGCGGCCTTGAGAAGCTAGGTCGGTGAATAGTTCTGCAAACTCCATTGGCATACCACATCAAGTGATCAACCCACAATGAAAAGACGAGATGAAGATTAGAGTGTGTTCGACTGATGTGTGAATGGTTGGCAGAAGCCCAAATGAAACAGTTGATGATGTGTTACATTTCTTGTTTGCCCCCAAGAGGCATGTGTCCTGACAAAGATCTACTGTATGTCTGTTTCTCTCTCGATGACAGATTGTATTTGAGGCTTAATCGCTGTCAACTTCACAAGCAATTAGTGAACTGTGAAAAGAATGGCAGGACACGCACCACAGGTAAAACATGATCAATGAGCTCCTCCTCATTTTTGGAGTTCGGACCAGGTCAATGACTGTGTGCTTTGTCCTCTCCTCTATCTTCACCATGTCTTTGTACCCCTGGAAAATAACAAGAGCAGATTAGCCATGAGCATTTCACAGTGATGGTTATAAGTAAAGGAATGAGCTCATCAAAGCGATAAGCACACCAATTCAATTTATATAATGTTCATGCCCCCACGGCATGCCTTACAGTGTAGGGACAACATGCAAAGCAATTTAACATGCTCAGGCTTTAGCGCTATTGCTCTTAACATTGCTTGTGTATAGAAGTGTTGTTTTGCAAGTGCTTTTTATCAAGGCTGTTGGAATCTCTCTCTATAGCAATTAGCCTGTGGACAAAACAACATGACCAACAAACCACACCTGACATATCTCTATGTCCTCCCGCAGGGGTTTGCCGTTCATCAGAGCTGCTTTCCTGACCAGATCCATGGCCTCCTCGTACCTCTGGTTGGCCATCAGCCACCGAGCTGACTTTGGTAGGACCCTAAGAAGGTAGAGGAGAGGCGTTCATTTGAGCCACACACATAGTCAACTACATATGCCAACGGGCATTAGTTTGACCCCATGGGAACAAGAGATAAACATGAAGTTACATTTAGCCATGAGGTAGGAAGTAGGCCAATACTTTTCCTAGAATATCAGGGAAAATATGCACACAATCGTGCAATTTAGATATACTTAGATATTCCCAAATGGCATGTAATGACCCATCTGGCTTGGATTATTGAAGACAAAAGGGTTCCTCTTTATTCCCTTGAAATTCTCCTTTAGTGAGTTGGCGTGCTAGCCTGGAATCCAAACTGAATGATCCTTTCATTTTACTGAAGATAATGAAAGTGGGTGATATTCAGTTTGTAGTCCAGGCTATAGACATACTGCAGCTGGCCAGTGACTCACCAAATGTAGAAGATGAAGAGGAAGCCTGGTGCTGAGATGGCCAGCTGGAGTTTACGCCAGTCTCGGATGAGGTAGGCCAGGCCTGCCAAGATGATGTAGCCAAACCCAAAGAAGTAGTCGGTGATGATCCCAGCTAGCATGCGGTGCTTTGATCCTGTCCACTCTGTGCCTTTGGGCCACAAACAAATCAGTATAGAGAGTAGAAAACCAGCACCTTATCATCTTCATTTTGCTAAGATCACAAGTCAATAACTTTATGAATATTTACTGTATGTGCGTGGTTGTGAGTGTGTAAGAGAGAGAGAGAGAGGGAGACTGACCTAAAACAAATGCGTTCATGATGACAGCAGAAATAGCGGTTCCAACAACAAAGCGCAGGAAAACATACACGTAGAAATTTGGGGCAAACGCAGCTCCGACCCCACAGGTTGACTGGATAGTCAAACCAACCAGGATTATGTTCCTGCGTCCATACCTGAAACAAGAAAGAGGGGGATTATACCTTTTTAAATGACTAGAAACTGTTTCACTTGAGGTGTCCTCACTCACGGTACTGTACGGGTGTGTTGAGAATGAATTGGACTGATAGGGAGTGGGAAATGTGCTGCAAATTAGATGCACTCTTTAATATCCCGTGTTAAAATGCGTCAAATGCTTTTGACTTGGCTGGCCTACAAGAGCTCTGAATATGACTGCTACTACTGAAAATAGTCTGTGCAGACATTTCTCTGTGTACTTTCTATAAATATTCCGAGTTACACAAATAAAATGTGCCAGCAAATGTAAATATCAATACAAGCTGCAAAGCGTTCATTGAGCTCAATTTTTGTTTTACTTCACCTAAAGTGGGACTGAGTTTGCTTGAGTTTCGTTTAGCATGACCGCGCATTAAGTTTGTGACCTACCTAGAATACATGTCTCATAGATCATCAGGCTAAATGAGATTTTTTTTTTAAACACATGGTGGAAAATGCACAGTTGTTTTATACTTACTTATCAGCTAAGAAACCAAACAGCACAGCGCCAACCAGAAGACCAAACATGTAGATTGAGGAACCAACATTGTTTAGATTAGCGTGGTCACACACCAGATCCCACTGTCAAGGACAGAGGGTTCAAATTAGTTGAAAAGCTACGTCATATTGGCAAGCACCAATTGCACAGCCCTGTAACTGTATTTTGACTGTGGTGTCCAAATATTTTGCCCATGAGCTATAGAAGCCTATGAGCACATGCTTCTCAACAGATTACATCTAAGTGTCCGTCATGTCTCTCACATCAATAATAACAGATGAGTCGTTCCATGTAATATCAGCATGCCATTACACCCACCATCTCAGATTGTTCTGAAATCGTGTCTGTATTTACAAATCGATAAGATTAGCGTTCCGGCAACATTATTTAGTTGAAAATCAAATAAAAGGGTCAAAAGCCACTGACGCACCCACCACCAATCTCACCCCTACAACCAGTGTACAGTATCAGTTCTCTATGTCTGACAAGTAGTAGGGAGCTGCAGCTTGGAGTATTGCTTCTTCATCCTAAGTAATCTATTCCCTGTGAATCTGATGTTTTTCACCACTTTTTCAGAGAAGTTAGCCATTGGAGTCCCTAGTTTGCATTTCTTTACCAAAAATGTGTGTGAAAGTACAAGGTACCTTATTGCAATCATGTTAGCACAGCGTGAAACTGTTGTACTGATTAAAGAAGCAATAAAACTGTCCTTCTTTAGACTAGTTGAGTATCTTGAGCATCAGCATTTGTGAGTTCGATTACAGGCTCAAAATGGCCAGAAACAAAGAACTTTCTTCTGAAACTCGTCAGTCTATTCTTGTTCTGAGAAATGAAGGCTATTCCATGCGAGAAATTGCCAAGAAACTGAAGATCTCGTACAATGCTGTGTACTACTCCCTTCACAGAACAGAGCAAACTGGATCTAACCAGAATAGAAAGAGGAGTGGGAGGCCTAGAAGGCCAGCATCCCGGAGTCGTCTTTTCACTGTTGAGACTGGTGTTTTGCAAGTACTAGTTAATGAAGCTGCCAGTTGAGGACTTGTGAGGCGAACATACAAATGCTGATGCTCCAGATACTCAACTAGTCTAAAGAAGTCCAGTTTTATTACTTCTTTAATAAGTACAACAGTGTTCAGCTGTGCTACCATAACTGCAAAAGGGTTTTCAAATGATCAATTAGCCTTTTAAAATGATACACTTGGATTAGCTAACGCAACGTACCATTGGAACACAGGAGTGATGGTTGCGGATAATGGGCCTCTGTACGCCTATGTAGATATTCCATAAAAACTCTGCAGTTTCCAGCTACAATAGTCATTTACAACATTAACAATGTCTAGGACCATGCCTCAGGACTACCTGGCCTGATGACTCCTTGCTGTCCCCAAGCCACCTGGCTGTGCTGCTGCTCCAGTTTCAACTGTTCTGCCTGCGGCTATGGAACCCTGACCTGTTCACCGGACGTGCCACCAGTCTCAGACCTGCTGTTTTCAACTCTCTAGAGACAGCAGGAGCGGTAGAGATACTCTGAATGATCGGCTATGAAAAGCCAAATGGCATTTACTCCTGAGGTGCTGACCTGTTGCACCCTCAACAACCACTGTGATTATTATTTGACCCTGCTGGTCATTTATGAACATTTGAACATCTTGGCCATGTTGTGTTAAAATCTCCACCCGGCACAGCCAGAAGAGGACTGGCCACCCCTCATAGCCTGGTTCCTCTCTAGGTTTCTTCCTAGGTTCTGGCCTTTCTAGGGAGTTTTTCCTAGCCACCGTGATTCTACACCTGCATTGCTTGCTGTTTGGGGTTTTAGGCTGGGTTTCTGTACAGCACTTTGTGACATCAGCTGATGTAAGAAGAGCTTTATAAATCAATTTGATTGTTTGATTGATTGGTCTACACTGTATTTCTGATCAATTTGATATTATTTTAATGTACAAAAAAGGTGCTTTTCTTTCAAAAACAAGGACATTTCCAAGTGACCCCAAACTTTTGAACGGTAGTGTATATGCAAAGTGATTGGTGACATTTAACATTAAAGCCAACCCTTGGAAGTTGTGGGAACATATGTTTTTGGTTTCCCATTGGTTCTGAGAACGAAGCCAAGTTTCCTGACCGGTACAACTGAACGTTTTTTTAAACGTTCCGAGAACGGAAGAGAACATTTTGCCGCTTTTGGGAAGGTACATTTTTAGTTGCAGGGAGGTTCTGAGAATGTTTTACTATGGTTCCTTAAAAGTTATCATGTGAGGATTTTAAAAAATAAATAACAAATATTGCCTTTTTCTCCCCAATTTCGTGATTACGATCTTGTCTCATTGCTGCAACTCCCCAACGGGCTCAGAAGCCAGCCGCACCAATGTGCCGGAGGAAACACTGTTCAACTGACAACCAAAGTCAGTCTGAATGCTTCCTTGTCTCTTCGCTTCAACTCCCCAACAGGCTTGGCAGAGGCAAAGTTCGAGTCATGCGACCTCCGAAACATGACCCGCCAAACCACGCTTCTTAACACCAGCTCACTTAACCCGGAAGCCAGCCGCACCAAAGTGTCGGAGGAAACACCATTCAACTGACGACCGAAGTCAGCCTGCAGGCTTCCTGTGAGGTTTTATTAACGTTCTGAGAACAGAAATTAGGTTATTTTTAAGGTTCCTTAAAACTTTCACTGAACGTCTCAATAAGACTTTTAATAAAATGAATAGCTTAAGTCAACCTGTCTGGGAACAGGGTTCCGCCAACAGCCAATGAAATTGCAGGGCACCAAATGCAAATCAATAGAAATCTCATAAATCTAATTTCTCAAACATACAAGTATTAGGCACCATTTTAAAGATACAATTATCGTTAATCCAGCCACAGTGTCTGATTTCAAAAATGTTTTACAGAGAAAGCTCCACAAACGATTATGTTAGGTCACCACCAAGTCACAGAAAAACTCATCCATTTTTTCAGCCAAAGAGGAGTCACAAAAAGCACAAATAGAGATAAAATTAATCACTAACTTTTGATGATCTTCATCAGATGACACTCATAGGACTTCATGTTACACAATACATGTATGTTTTGTTCGATAAAGTGCATATTTATATCCAAAAATCTAATTTTACATTGGCGTGTTATGTTCAGTAGTTCCAAAACATGCGGTGATTTTGCAGAGAGCCACATCAATTCACAGAAATACTCATTATAAAGGTTGACGAGAATTCAAGTGTTACGCATGGAACTTTAGATAAACTTCTCCTTAATGCAACCTCTGTGTCAGATTTCAAAAAAACTTTACGGAAAAAGCATACCATGCAATAATCTGAGTACGGAGCTCAGAGCCCAAACCAGCCAAAAGAAATATCCGCCATGTTGCGCAGTCAACATTAGTCAGAAATAGCATTATAAATATAAATTACTTTTGATGATCTTCATCAGAATGCACTCCCAGGAATCCCAGTTCCACAATAAATGTTTGATTTGTTCGATAAAGTTAATAATTTATGTCCATATACCTCCTTTTGTTAGGGCATTTGGAACGGGAGCTACCTCTGTGAATGCACGTGACTGAGCTCGTGACTGCTGGCAGACCTCTGACTCATTCCCCTCTCATTCAGCCCCCCTTCATAGTAGAAGCATCAAACAAAGTTCTAAAGCCAGTTGACATCTAGTGGAAGCCTTAAGGAAGTGCAACATAACCAATATCCCACTGTATATTAAATAGGGGCTGCGTTTAAAAAACTACAAACCTCAGATTTCCCACTTGCTGTTTGGATTTTTTCTCAGGTTTTTGCCTGCCATATGAGTTATACTCACAGACATCATTCAAACAGTTTTAGAAACTTCAGAGTGTCTATCCAATACTAATAATAATATGCATATATTAGCATGTGGGACTGAGTAGGAGGCAGTTTACTCTGGGCACACTTTTCATCCAAAAGTGAAAATGCTGCCCCCTAGCCCAAACAGGTTTAACTGTTATGAACTCCAAGCACAGGACACATATAAATCAATTTTCTTAGGCATTAATCATGCAAACATTTATTTTTTTATTGTGGCACGGCATCAGGGAAATTCAAACCTACTTGTCAGGGCCCGGTTACGAACCCGGGTCTCCGGAGTGAGAAACAGTCACTTAACCTACTGAGCCACGAATAGTCGGCAGAACCCAGAAGATGAGGCAGACACAGCAGTACTTGAGACGGTGTATTTAATGAAGTAAAAAGAGAAGTCCTTCAGGAAAACATGTAACTCCACAACCTCAAAAGGAATTCCACAAGAACAAAGGTAATCCTCCAAGACAAAAAAGGTAAATCCACAAGGTGGTAGGAATAGCATAAAAAGCCTCAAAAGATACTCAAAAATAAATAAACAAGAACAAAAACAGAATTCCACAAGAGAGTCCACCGGGATCAACAAGAGTTCACAGAATACTAGGGCTGGGTGCTAACATACAAACACAGAGCAAAGAACTGAGGAAAACTAAGGGTTTAAATACAATCAGGGGAAACGAGGCACAGGTGCAAATAATAATGGGGATCAAGGGAAAACAAAAGGTCAAAAAGCACAATGGGGGCATCTAGTGACCAAAAACCGGAACAACCCTGGCCAAATCCTGACACTACTATCTTATGTTCTCTACCCATGGAATTAGTTCACTCCTCCACCAGTATGGAGCTAACATGTCATGTTTGTTTTTTTATTCATACAAAGTTGTTCATTTTGGTCAACTCAAACAGACCCCATTTCAAAGGAAACTAGCACTCATTAAGATCAGGTGTGGCCAATTAGTGGCCAACACACTTGACAAGATAGAGGATAGTTCCTCACAACCACACTCTCACCAACCTCTAAGAAACATATGGTTCTCAGAACGTTATGTGCTAGCTGGGTGTGTGTTTGGGACTATATCCAGACCATTAAAACCATTAGAACTGCTGTAGTTTAATGGTTTGCTTGTTCACCAAGAATGGTTTAACTAATCCAGAAATGTTGTGAAGGGAATAAACCACACACAGAGCAGCCATTTCCTGGACACAGATTAAGCCCTAGAGAAGGACAAACTGAATTGCTTTCATGGAGGACTGGCTTGAATTGTGAGGATGACCACACATTTTATTTTCATCATGAGC